>NW_016690579.1:42061-55329 GCF_001604755.1 Lepidothrix coronata
TAGGACAAGAGTGGGCCTTCAAAGGAGCAGAGGAATGCAAGCAGGCACACAAGGAGCTGATCAGCCACAGAAGAGATGGGGTGCTCAAGTCTGGCTGTCACTGCATTTGGAAGCACGGAGTTGTGACTGTATGCACACACATGTAGGCACACAAAATGACACTTCAGAACAGCAGCATGTGCACAGATTTGTGCTGGGGGAGTTTAACATCTCATGTCCTCAGTCTCTGGCTTCCCTTTGCACACTCAGCATCCCCTGAAGGGGTTTCCCCATCTCCAGCCAGCTCCAATCCCTTCTTGGCTCCTTCTCCCTTTGGAGCCAGTTTTAAATTCATCACTGTTTTTAAGGAAACACTTAAAGAACAAAGCAGAACTGATAGCTAAATTAAACCTGCTGAGAGTGCTTGTTTAATTGAAAATGCCATCTGTAATTTAAATGTCAGAGCTGGGATGGTTATTAAAACCCTCCTTGATTACCACGCCTCATTTCACAGTTTCAAAACAGACAAGAAAAAGCTTCAAATGGGTCATGTAACACAGCACCACCAAGCAATGAATAAGCCTCCCTGACAGACACCAGTGGGACCAAGCCAGCTCAGTCCTGCCCCACTGCCATGGCTCCTTCTCTCCTCGTCCCCCATGGCAAGGCTGGCTCTTGCCTCTGCCCGGCACCGAGCTGCTGGGAGGGCAGCAGATCCTCTTTTCTCTTGGAGGATGATGCTCAGGACAGCCAGGCAGAGCAGCTGGGAATGCATTAATTTCTTCCAGGCCCAGTAGGCAGGAAGCCCTTGGAACACTGGGCAGAGTGGAGTCCCCTCCAGAGGTCCAGCTGCAGAGCGGAGAGGCAGCTCTGTGTCCTGCACTGGCTCTGTGCAGCTGCCAGGCATGTGCTCTGTGCTGCCTGCTCCCTCTCCTGCCCTCAGCAAACCCACTGGCACTCCAGGGATGCTGTCCTGTTGTCCCCAGGGCCTTCCTCCTGTGTGCTCTGCTCTCCACCCTGTACCCAGCTCTTCCCGAGGCAAAGGGGAGAGCAGGGGGCTGGTGGAGCAGGAGGAAAAGGAACGAGCTCATGCCCATACCAAGGTCAGAGAAATCAGTGCCTTGTCCTGATCCCAGCCAGCTCAGTGCTGGCTCTGGTGCAGGGGAGGGAAGAAAACAAATCAGCAGCTGCTGAAGTAGCAGCACCAAAGGCAGACTTGCATTAAACAAGCGCCATCCATCATTCCAACACCACAGTTTATAAACCACGGGGCTTCCATAAATTACAGGAGGAGCCAGAGGAGCGTGCAGGCCACCATCAGCACAGGCTGCAAGTCATCTCCTGCCTGCTCCTGCCCTCCTGGGGCAGCAGAGCCACCAGCATCCCCCCCTGCTCGCTGACAGGGAGGACACTTGTCACAGCAGGGCTGGATTCACAGGCACCCAAACCCATCACCACCCTTGGGGTCAACAGCAGAGCTGCCTCCTGGGCCACTGGCCAGGCTGGGGGTGCCCCAGTGCCAGCAGGGCACCTGCATGCCATGCAGACCCCCCTTTTCTCTGTGTGTACTGCAGAGTGAGGCTCGTTAAAGTGCTGCAGTGGGGGCACTGGGAGCTCAACTAATTAGCCATTAATAGTCATTGTGAGAGTTGGAAGAGGCTTTAATGAGTACCTGGCCACAGCACTATTGCCAGCTGCCTCTTTCCATCTCCCCACCTCGTTCACTTTACCATTAGGTTCAGTCTGGATTGGGGTTAGGGGGTGAAATCCATCACTCTGATATGTGAGCAGGGAGAGAACAGGGAGCAGGGAAATCAGTGCCAAGAGCACTGTGCCCCAGCCCTGGATTCCCTGCCTCATCCAGCACAGACCAGCAGTACAGAATTGCAGTCAATGAGGTTTTGCACACAACTTTCCCCACCCCAAACCTTGACCTTGCTGGTTGTTTTAATTTACTCCTTCGCTTCACAATGCAAAGAACGTAAAAAAAAGGAAATAATTGAGAAATTAGGAAATGTATCAAGAGAAGAGCTGGGACAAAGGGTAATTAACATTGCCCCTCAGCTACCTCTGCAAAGTCCACTGTAATTAGATGGTAAAACACTCTGCTTTACCTAACAAAAAAAAAAGGAGCACAAGCAGACTCACATTACAGAAAGCTCAGTCCACATTAAAAAAATGCAGTAATCAAAGCCATAATGAGCTGTAAGAATTAATGAAACTTTTCAACAACATCTTCATATTAGAAACGGTAACTTTTAAAGACAAACCTAACAGGACACTACAGAAGGAGAAAGAGATCACTGGGGAAGGACCTGCTGGTAGTCAGAGCCAAGGAGCTGATCTAATCCATCAGCAATGTGCCAGTCACCAGTGATAGTCTTGGCAGTCTCCCAGGAGCACAAGGTGGGCAGGGGCAGGACCTTCCACACATGCTTGGCACACCAGTCTCACCAAGCAGTCACAGAGCCCTTGGAAGGGCCCCACCTGAACAGCCAGAACCTGGCAGTGCCCAGCACTGGCATCCCAAATACACAGCCCCACACCTTCCAGTACCAGCCATCAGGGTGTAGAAAGGCTCTCAAAAGCAATGCTCTGGATCAGAGAATTGCTGGGGGAACTGGAGAGCCTTGTAAGAGAACCATGGCACCATCAGGCTGCTTAAAACAGAGCACCCCCACACAGGTATATTGTTTAGGAGAAAAAGGGTGCCAGGAAGAAAGGAGGTGCCTCCCTGCATGCTGATCTACAGTCCCATGCTCGGATATATCACTTGGATTTTTATTTTTAAGCCTGGGGACCTACGGCTGGTGGCAACTGGTGAGGTGTAGCTTGCACTCACTCATGGATTTAATGACAGTGGTGTTCACATGAGCTCAGTCTGGACTAGAACTGCAAAGTTTTTCCAGTATACACAGAGCTTTTTGTCTCTTGCATCTCTAGGTTTGTAGTAAATGACATCAAGGCAGAAAGGTAATTTAACATCACAAAGACTATCCCACACAGGATTCACCTGCAAATACCTGTGCTGAGGATACAATTTCCCCCCTGCCTGTTTGACAAGGAGCAACTGCTGTCTCCTGGCACACAGCAATTAATGAATCTGTGGGAAAAAGATGATTTGCCCCTTTTCTACTCTTTCTTGACTTATTTCTTTACAAAACATACTCCCTTTGTTCTGGGTAAAAAAGTCCTTTCCCTGTGGGTAGGCAGACTCTGGAGAGTTGTAGCCATAAAATCTCAGATTTCTTTCTGCATCAGCTATTCCATGCAACATTAAATTAGGATAGTTGTTAGCGCTCCAAGATAATTGTCTCCTCCTTTCTAAGAAGTTAAGTAGTGGCATGCAATGAAAGTAGAATAGATTCTATTAATTAGGAGCAGGATAGGAGTCTGCAAGTTTTTCTAACTTGGCTTAGAGATGAGAAGGGCTCGCTTCCAGCTGTAATACTGAGTATTCCCTCCCCTGGCACACAGTAACCAGGAGGAAGTGTATTCTCCTGCCCAGCAGCAGGAGGATTTGAGAGGCAGGATTTGAGTGTGCCTGAGCACCCTGGCATCAGTCCAATAAAGCACTTACAGCCCTGATTAACTGTAATCACAGGTATGTCCCAGAGACATATCCTGGTGGTATTTTAAGACTCACTGGTATCATTTGTGAGTAGGAAAATGTTGAACTAAAAACACAAAGGTTCTGCAGTCAGAGAAACTGTAGTACAAAGAAGGCAAACAGACGTGGTTGTTCGGGGCAACCCATGAGTCAGCACCAGTTTGTGTGCCAAGGGTGGGCACACAAATCTTCCTGTTCCCAAAATCCCACCAGACCCAACACCTGCCCCGGGAGAGAAGTGACTCACCCATTGTCACATCCCATGGCAGAGCTCAGAAGGGCTCACATGGAAGAAGAAAGGAGTCTGACTGACCAGGGGAACAGTCACAAACCCCAAACCTCACTGCACAGCCTCCTCTACAGCAGTTGTTACAGACTCTCCTCCGGAGCCCCCAGCCCCCTCAAGAACCAGCTTCCCCAAACACAGGAACACCACAGAACCACTGGGGCAGTGGCACAAATCAGGGCACTACAGGGAGGTCCACAGTGCTGCCCAGAGTGCACTTATGGGAGCCCAGTAAGACTCCAATACTCCCTGTCTGGCTCAAGGACCTGGGTTTCTGCCAGAGGAACTGAGGCACAGAGAAGGAGCAGTTTCCCCCCAGTCACCCAGTACCTGACTTGTGGAGCTCAGATGAGTAAAAAGTACTCTGGAATCACAACTCCTCCTTCATCCCTCCAGGGCACAGCTGCCACCATGCACACATGACACTCCTCCTCTTACCTGCCACCACCAGATCACTCCTGCAGGTCACCAGGCTGCTGAACACACCTTGCTTTACTTGCCACACCTCAAGCACCACCTCAGACACCAGACTGTGGCCCCTTATCAGACAACTTCTACTGGACCAGCATCTTCAGAAACTCTTTTGCTCCATGTTCCAGAGCAAACCAGAAATGCAAAGCTGGTTAAATCATACCAGAGCAGCAAAGGGACTAGACAGCAAGAAATTTCAGATTCAGGTGTGCCAAGCACAATTCTTGTATCAATAACTGATTTTTTTTGTTTTATATCTGAAAGGAGCACTCTTGGAAGATGTGCTCTTCAGAGTCTGATCTCAGCAGCATAGGTGAGTTATTCCTTAAGCTGTTTTAACTTACTACTGTGCATTCCATATAGTGAAATCACTTTTATCATCACTTTTGAAAGAAGCCAAGCTACTCGAGAAACATCCTTCTATTAATCCTAAAAAATACCCTAAGGATTTTTCCATTCTGCACCTGAGCATGTATTTACATGATGGATTCATTACACCTCATTGAGTGAAGGATGGTGCATTTTTAAGAACACTTATAAATATGTATTCACCTGATAGACTGGAGGAACTAATCTAGGTTTGAAAAGGTCCACAATTATGAATTTACAAGCTCTTCCCTAATTGTCCCTAAGGGATGGGGTAAGGGTGGAAGAAAAGATGAGCATCTGGAGCTACAGGGAGATTGTACACAAGATTAGTGATGCTTCTGAAACAGCAGCTCAGTAGAAGTACCCGGTTTTCAGAGAGGGTGGAAAGAACTGCAGAGATACAGGAGAACAGGAATTGGGCTGATAGATTGGCAGAGGTACAATCCACACACACACAAGGGATCCAAGTAACCCAAGTTTCCCAGGCTGTTCTCTCCCTCTCTCTCCTCAGCATCTCTAAGCAGTGCCACCTCCTCTTAGAACAGACACGAACAAATCCTCAGCCCAGCTCTCCTGCCAGACAAACCACATAATTAGCAGAGCATTTCTATACTTCTAGGTCTTCTTGTCCTAATTTGTTTTAATTAGAGATTCTGCTGGTGGTGGGTGATAGCAGACTGACAGCCCTGAGAGCAAGGGAAAAAAAAAAAGCCATAGTTATACACAAAAGCATTCCAGGTTTCTCCCATCGTGACCCTTTTCAAAGGATAGAGGGGATTTTGGCCCAGTGGTCTCAGCTCTTTGACTCCAAGGGGAGCTGCCCAGTTCTGCTCCTGCTTCCTTCCAAGCACCTCTCTCACATCTCCCAAGTAGCTCAACCAAAGGCAGACCAAGGAAATCAGTGCCAGGAGAGCTCCAGAGTTTATGGCTCGACTGGCAAAAGGGGCCTTGATCTTTCAGATCAGAAGCTGATCAGGACATTCCTGTCTCCTCTTCCTTCTTAGAGCACGTCCATCTATTTTCCCCTCCTGAGAGCAGCCAGGAGTTGGGGAAATACTCTGGGCATGGTGCAGCTGTACCTGCTGGCATTCTCTGTGCTCCCTTGCACAGACAGCTGGACCCTTAAGATCACACATTTAGAAATTTCTGCAGAAATTACATTACCCTTCCGTTTGATTTGTGCTTTATATTTGTGCACCTCAGTCAAGCCCAGATTTTATTCCCTTCCTAATTTCCCTGAGATGCCGAAGTTTCTAATTAAGCAGAAAGGCTTTTTATTCCTTACAATTCTCCAGTTATGAATAATGATACTAGCTCATAAATGAAAATTGTCTTTCTATTTAAATTCTGTAATTTTGGGTGGGTACATGGGAAAAAAAGCAAGCATGAAGCAGCGGCCCTTGGGTCATTTGCAACTTATTAATTTCAAGCAGAGCTCTTAGCTAGCTTATTAACACTGAGTATACTGCAGTGGAATTTAATGGCTAGGATATTAATTACCTTGCAGGCTTTCATACCTAGAAAATGGTTTATTTTCATGTTACAAAGCAGTACCAGCAAGGGGATCCTTCACCAGTTCCAGGTCTGGGCTGTGCTGGTCCTCACTAGGCTGGTTCTGGCAACGATGGGATGGGGGTGCTCTGAGCCCTCAGCCTGGCACTGTGCCTGAGCAGGATGCCCTGTGACAGAGAACTGCCTCTGAAGGGCTGGGTCCTGGTGCTTTTCCCCCAACAGAGGCAGCCTGGAAGTAACCCACAGCTCCACCCTTCACAACTGAAGCTGGCATGGGAATAAACCACATGTGATATGCCTGTGGCAGTGCCTTCTGCCCCTGGAACAGCCCCTCTGGAGTCACTCCACAGCAGATGCACAGGCTGTTTTGGTACAGAAACTGGACAAAACCAAGCAGCTGCCTCTCCCACCTCTCCCAGGACACCAACATCCACTGGGAGTGAGCCCTCAGGAGACACAGAGCAGCCCCAGAGGGTCCTGCTGCTCCAAGGTGCCTGTGTGAGTGAGCACTAACAGCCACAGCTGCAGAGTGTTTTTAAATGCCAGTGTACTTTGGGTGTTTTCTGCTGCCATCAATTTTAACATAATTCATAAGACACATAAATGGGCCTTTCACCCATGCTTGGAGGAGCCACCTGTCTGTCCCCCCTGCCACTGACTCATTAAGCTCCAATCACACGGCTGTCTGTGCACAGTTCAGGTCAGTCAATTGACTGTAAATGGAAGCAAATAAAATGCAACAGCACTTTACAGTCACTGCTCAGTGCTCTGCAGTAATAGCAAAGCCATGGTGTGGCTTGTCCTGGCATTTTCTCTAGAGGAAGGACTCCACCTGCTTTGGGATTCAATACAAGAGCAACGCTAATTTGCATCTCTGTTAAAACAACCTGACCTCTTGCAAGCCCTGCTGCTGCCAAGTGACCACTTCTCGAGCTGCACTTGCTGTTGAGGTACTCACCTTCCTACACAGTCATTACGAGAACTGATAAACAAAAACAGGATTTCCCAACAGATCTCGATGGAGAAAAACGGACTATAATTTATATATACAACCAAAGCACTGCAGAAAAATACAGCCTCACTGCTAAACCAGCAGCTGTTATCACAAGTTCATAAGTGCCCTCAAATCTGAGCACAGTTTCCTCTCTTCACCCACCAAGAGCCATGGATATTTGCTTGGGGATGTGGTGTGGATCCTTCAGATGGCATAAATGTCTGTTAAAGGATGGAGAGACAGACACCACCCCAAATGCCTTTATCTGACACACAACCTGGGGCTGTCAGCAAAGGTGGAGACTGCAAAACAAATTACTCCAAGCACAGGAGGATGAATTAAGAGCACGATGTTCAGGGTGAAAACACCAGAGGGGAAGGCAGCAGAGAAACCTCTGCATGTGCCAAGGTCTTCGTCTAAACAAGCTCAGTTGTGGGACCAGAGAGGACACTTCACACAGTGCTCACCATGTTTGTTCACTCCAGGCTGGAGCAGAACCATCACAGCACAAAGAGGTGGCTGAAGACACATGGCAGGGAAAAAAAACCCCAAAGCCAAAGCCCACAGAGGCAGCTCAGCTTTGTGCTGGCACGAACCAAACCACAGGAGTGGAACAGCAAGGCCAGGGCTCCTCCCAGGGCTGCACCTCACCCTTCAGCAGGGAATGAAACAGGGAGGTGAGGAGAGGAGGGAATGCAACATCATCCCCACAGGCTGCATTTAGGAAGGGCAAAACCATGAGAAAACCTGTGAGGAGTCACAGCACAAGGAATGGCCTCTGGAGTAACAAAGTGAATGGGGAAAGGACAGTTATGGGTTAAAATTACGGTTTTCCTCCCTTTTTTTTTTGTATTTTTAAACACTGCTAATTCCCTCCCTCTCTCTTCCTCTCCCCCCCCCAATTAAAATAAGTTTTTCAAAGAAGTTAAAGGATGTGGCACTTTCTCTCTCTTTTGTTCCTCCTTCAGATGCATCTGTTGAATATGGAAGAGCACTCCTTTTATATTCCCAGCTCGAAAGGATCAAAACAAGGATCTGGGGACTGGTGCCTGCATTGTTACTAGGACAGAAACCCAAAAGCATTGATGCTAATCTGATCCTGCCTCTGTTCTCTCTCAGATACTCCCCAGGTCCTTCAGCCCTGTGCATCTGTCCTTGTATCTCCACTACTTCACTGGGGATGAGGGGGAAATCATGACCAAGGTGGCTGGAAATTTCTCCTCCTCTTAGTTTTCATGGGAAAATGTCATTTCCGCTAAGCTAAAGTCTCAGAGATGGAGGGGGGGGGATTTTGTTTTTTAAAAACCACATCTGTTTGCTAGAGGAGGGGATGTGAATAAAAATCAAAGTTTTTCCGGTGAAAAGATCATGTTCTGATTGTTACAGCCCCGAAGTTTCTCATCTCACCTTGGCTAGTGTCCCTGCCTACATGTGGATCTCTGCAAACTCCTTTTCCCCAGCTTTGCTGGAGCTTCTCAGGCCCTGGATCACACCAGCCTTTGTCTGACCAGCTCACATCTGTGTTCAGGGAGGTGGGGACAGCTCTGGGGACCAAGGGAAAGCCACATGACACAGCAAATCCCGCAGCACTGCCTTCATCCTCCTCCCCGCAGCTGGCTGGGAATTGAGGTGATTATTATCTTGGTATAATGAGGGATCATTAATTCCTCCAGGCAGAGGTTCCCTGAGCAATGACAGCCCAAAGGTCACAGTACTTTTTGCACTGAAAACAATCAAAGCAAGACCATGTGGCCGAGTCTTCCCCAGTTTTAATGGCTGCTCATAGGGCATTTCAGGAGTCCCTTATTTTGTGACAGCTGGAATTATGGGCAGACCTAATAAAAGGACCTTTTTATGGTGCAGATAGATGCACTAATCTGTTTTAATGGCTTTTCCAGCAAAGCCTTTGACACATTTTCATTACAGCAGTGCTTTAATGCAGAAAGCATTCATAGATTAGGATAAAGTCTTCAAGATCTCCCCTTTATGAAGGTGGTTTTTTTTTTTTCCCAACTTCAACACTGTTTTTCAACTTGCACAGCAGGAGCAGCTTTAAAAAGCTGCTTTGTACAGCCCAAATTGGACCAATTCCATCCTTTGACAAAAAAAAAAAAAAAAACCAGACCCTATTTCCTAGTTACTAGGTCAGCACTGCAGCCGGTGTAAACATGCATAGCTCTTCTCCACAATCCAGGCCAAGGAAGAGGAGAAGAGTGTTTTGCAGCCAAGCAGTGCCAGCTCAGGATATTATCCAGTCTCCAACAACAGCAAAATGTAGCCTGTTTTTACCCAGGAAGGAGCTGAGCAGAGCCTTTTGCTCCTTTGTCCCCTCCAGCTCTGAGCTGAGGACAGGGTGACAATCACCCCAGCACATGGAGTTGCACACCCAGATCCCCATTTCCAGCTCCACCAGTTACCTACAGGTACCCTCTGCCTCTTGCTGGGCTTGGCTGTGACAAACAGCACCTTTGGGTGCTTGTAAAGAAAGGAAAGTCTGCACAGCCCATCAAATCAGTGAGCACTTAATTCCCAGTCTCGGGGAACTGGTTTAAAGGGAGAACGTAGCACAGAGCAAAGATGAGACAACTTTTCTGAGCTAAATCAGTTAAACACAAGGCCTTTGCTCCCCTGATAGAGCCAAGGAGCACAAACAGACTAGAAAAAGTTTTCAGACCTGGGAAACTTCAGCTCACTGTTGATAGGAGGGGATAAGGACTGGCCAGACCCACTGACCACAGAGTACACTTGGAAAAAAACCCCTTGGCAAGTGGAGTGGTTTCCTTCAACACTGTTATGGGAGTGTAAGCACAGAGTGGCTTGTTCCTGTTGGCCACAGAAAGCCACCCAGGACCCTGGGCTATGGCAGGGCTGACAGCACTCACCTGCTCCCTCAGGGAATACCCGGGGCAGGCACAGACTGCAAATCTGGTCCCTGACTGTCAGTTTGCAGCACACCAAGCTCTGCAGAGCCTCCTTCCAGCAGAGGTGAGGCAGGGAAGAGGCAATTCGGACCATCTCTGGTTTCTCAAGTCTAAGTCCTTCCCAGCAGGGCGGGCAGCTTGCTCTGCCTTACAAAAGAGCCCATCACAGGCAAGCCAAGTAGGCTCTTGGCTGAACACTGCCTGTGCCAGCCCAGCCCAAACCACAACACCTCCGAGCCTTGGCCCAAGGAAGGGTCCATGGCATCACCCTCTCTTCACTCAGAGCCTCCTAATATGGGGGAGGGAGCCCAGAGCAGCATCATTTCTTTTGTGGAAACCCTGCAGCTGAGCACTCTCCTCAGCACTAGGCACAGAGCAAAGGTCTTGCTGTGGAACAGCCCCATACTGTGAGAGATATAATTACATTTCAGGCTCTATTACTCTCTTCCTTCAGCTATAAAACAGACCCAGTGAGGAGAGGGAAGCAGCTCCTCATTTAGAGAGGCTTGGAAGAAGCTTTCATGTCACTGCCATAGCAAGCTAAAAATAATCCTCAAGGATAAGGTATCTTAAATAAACTCCAAGATTCTGAAGTTTCTCTTAAAAGAGCCCTGCACCCCAAACCCCAGCTTGTCACAGTGCAGAAGAGATGGATGAGAAGTGTTTTACTGTCCTGCAGCCTGTCCCATGCAAGTGCTCCCAGGTCAGACCTCACCTCTCCTTCCTCAGCTAAATTAGTCCAATCCACAGCCTGGAGAGCCCCAAGTTAAATTAGCAGAATAACCTCCTTCACTAAAATAACAACAACAGCAATCCTTTCTGAAGTCTCACTCGTCTCTACATTGTGTCCTGGCATCATCTGCCTGCCCCAGCCAAACAAAACCCCCAGTGGCAGCAGCAGAGCTGAAGAACAGCCAGGACACCCAGCAGCCCTACAGCAGGAGGAGCAGCACACCAAGGTGTTGGATTCCAAAATTTGGATATCAGAAAAAAGGAACTGCTGAGTTTAAACATAAACCTCGAGCTACAAAAGCTGGGAAAAACCCTTTGCATTGACCTCATCACTGTGGATTCTTTCTGCCTTCTCCAGCAGAATGTGAAGAGACTCTTTGCATGATGTCCTATTGTTGCTCTCTGTACCCTGCAGATGGGTACAAATTCTGCAAATTTTAATGTCTTCCCCCCATGGAAATCCCCAAAGGTAAATAGGTTTTCCCCATGAGGTAATTCCTAAGACCCTAAGAAGTGTAACTTGGATTTTCCCCTCATGTCATCCCTGTGAAAACCCCAAAATGTGTAAGTCATGTTTTTCCCTTATGCCATCCCCTGAAACCCCCTGTGTGTAATAAATTGTAATAGTTACACCCCTCTGTTGAATAGGTAGACCCTAAACCCTTTAAATATGAACTTGTGAGTCCAGTAAAGTATTCCAGTTTTCTGCCACTGCTGGGATTGCAGTTATTGACTCTCTACACCAAGGGGGTGCTCAGCAAGCCCAGCTCACCCTGCAGAGCCAGCAGTGATCTGGCTCCAGACAGCCGGGACTCACTAAGGGATGTAAGCAGCCTGTCTCAGAGGGCAGATTTATTCCTAATGGGAAAAGCAAGGAAAACCTTTGCCTCCGCGTTTCACACTGCTGATGTGAATGAATAATTTTGTAGTGGCTTGCAACAGCATTCCAACGGGAGATGACTGCCAGCAGAGGGGGTCATGGGTTTTCCATTTGCCCTGCTGAGAAGAAAGGGCTCTTGTGGAAGACAGAGCTGGCAGCACCCCACTGTCAGCAGCTGCTGCTCCAGGCCCAGGAGGAGCTGGCAGCATCTCAGCTCCACCGGAGCAAGGAAGAGAGACCTCTTCCCACCGTGGCAGTGTGGGGAATGGGGGCTGGACAGAGCTCACAGAGCTCTGGGGGGAAACGCCACCGGTGAAGTGACAGCTCATACCCAGATGACACAGCAAGGGCAGCATATGTCTTGGCAAGGAGAATCTCAATGCCTTAAATCCAATTAGCTGTGATGGGAGATGGAGAAATGTGGTTTCCTGGACATCTCTGTATTCCAGAGCCTGCTGTAGTCTCAGGTTTCCACAGACTCTGGTGGCTTGGCAGGAGATCCACCACTGCAGCACAGCTACTAACCCTGCAGAACCATGTCCTGCCTCCAAGTGCAAATCAACCTCTGCCTACACAGCATTTCCACCAGCACTAAGATGCAGCTGGACAGGTCAGAGCCACCTCAGGCAGCACACAAGGCACACACAAAGGGAATACACTGAATTCCTGCCACCCAGCAGTGAGACAAGTGTCTCACAACGCTGTGCTCCTGGAGAATGTGATTCTCCAGCTGGAGCAAGGGACAGGGACAGTCCACTTTTCCATGTCTGGCATGTCCCCATTGTGCCCACAGGCTGCGCCCTCTACAAGTGATGATCTTTCCTCAGAACCAAGGAGAGCTCCTTCCCGACCTTTGGTGCCGCAGGGCAGCATCGCTTTTACTCACTGGATTCTGGAGTCAAAGGGACCATCTTTGCCCCAGCCTCTCCTCAGCAGGGCAGAGCATCCTGATCTGCAGGGTCTGTGCGATTTCCTCGCAGAAAAAAGGTTGTTACTGTGTTAATTAGCTGCTGCCAAACATTATTAAGTTTGCAGCGTGACAGTGGGATGTGAGTATGCAGCCAGCAGCACATCTGCTGAGGCAGCAGCTCCATCCCAGGCTGAAGTCTCACTCTTTCCTTCCCCTTCACTGCTCCCTGACTGTCATGGGTTGAGGTGCTGGGGTTTTTTTTTCTGGTAGCAGGGTGGGGGTGTTACACAGGGTGGCTTCAGTTAGAAGCTGCTAGAAGTTTCCCCTCCAGTGAAGCCAATGATAGCTGGCTACAGGAGGGACTTCCTGCTGCTTCAAAAGGGAGAGCCAATAATTGCACCTCTGTGATAACAAATTTAAGAACAAGTTTGTTGCACAGAAGAATTTTTTTTCAAGCCAGGGGGGAGCTGACCAAAGCTCCAGGGTGGCCCCACTGCCTCCCCTGCCAGCCCAGCCCAGACCTCTCAGCACCCAGCCCAGGATGGAGCAGAGTCCTTTAAGAGACTTGTGGCCTGTGGAGAGGAAAATCCACGCCAGAGCAGGT
>NW_016690579.1:55672-110256 GCF_001604755.1 Lepidothrix coronata
AAGGATAAGGTATCTTAAATAAACTCCAAGATTCTGAAGTTCCTCTTAAAAGAGCCCTGCACCCCAAACCCCAGCTTGTCACAATGTGGAAGAGATGGATGAGAAGTTAGTAATAAATTTCAGTATTTTTTTGTCTGTGTGACCTGTCCCAGCTCAGGTGCCTAGAATCTGGCCAAGGTCAACCCACCACACT
Source organism: Lepidothrix coronata (assembly GCF_001604755.1). NCBI lineage: Eukaryota > Metazoa > Chordata > Aves > Passeriformes > Pipridae > Lepidothrix > Lepidothrix coronata. Next base: position 55,866 of record NW_016690579.1, read on the forward strand.
GGTCCTGCAGCCCCAAAGAGCAGTGTCAGTGCAGGGCTTTCCCCTCACACATCAGCTGATCAGAGGGCACTGCGGGAACAAGGCAAACAGGGTACCCCAGGTTAATGGGAAATCTGTCACTTGAAATGTCACCAGTGATGCTGCAATGATTAAATCCCAGCCTGAAGTCCCCAGCCCATTTCTTATTGACTAAATCAAGTGCCTTATATTGACAGGCCTTCTGCAAAACGTGCCAAGGCACAGAGAAATCAATTCATTATTAGACTAGCCAGGCCGTGAAGGTAAATTTGAAAGGCTTCCTGATAAAAACCAAGGAATCTGGTGTTTCTCCTGCCATAATTAATTCCTCCCCTTCACGTCTTACCCCCATCCTCAAAAGTTTGACAGGTGCTGTGACAGACAGGCACTAAGGAGAGATGTGTGGAGTCAGCTCCATCCCTACCCACTGTCCCCATTGCCAGGGCTCTGCTCTCCACATCCTCACTCCAGACAGTGTCCTCTGGAGCAAAAGGCAAAGCCTTTTCCCCAAGCTGGGAAGGGCCAATTGCTGCCCAGGGATGGCCTGGGAAGGGGTCAGTGGGTGGTGAGAAGTTGTATTGTGCATCACTTGGTTTTCTTGGGGTTTACTCCTCTCTCTCTCTCTCTCTCTCTCACTCACTATCATTATTTTCTCTCTTTTAACTTCAATTATAATGATATTTTACTTTATTTCAATTATTACACTGCTCTTATCTCAGCCCCCAGGTTTTACCTTTTCCTGGGGATGATGAGTGACTGGTTGTGTGGTGCTCATGTGCCAGCTGGGCTTAAACCATGAGAGCACCGTGCTGATAAAGAGGGAAAGGGCTGAGACAAAGCAAGCCAGCTCTACAGCTCGACAGCCTAAACTGACCAAATATCCATTTTCCTTAGACACCTCATTTTTAGTGCCCAGCTGCAGGTATGGTGCAATTACCAGCTGCTCTAAGCCCCTGCACTTCTACCAGAGCTCAGAGGTGCCTAAAGCCTTACTGTTGCTGTCTTTTTGCCACCCCCCAACTCCTCTAGAAGTGGGATCATTCAAGATTAACTGAGTGTGGGGCTGGACTAACAGAGCCAGGCATTTTTCATGCTAAATGGGTCAGCAAAACTAAACCTAGTGAGGGAGGGGGGGATACACAGCAACTTCCCTCTGAGACAGATTACAAAAACACAGAGGGAAACAGCTACACAGCTGTGCACAGGACCAAGCTTTGGACCTGCCCCCACCTTCTTTTTTTTTTCCTAAAGAAACAAACTACTGTTATCCAACATAGCGTGATAGCAAAATCAATTCCTTTGCACCAAATTACCTCTATTTAAATAGATTTATTTTATGCTGTTTGCCAGAGAAATGCATCTTCTATTGACAGCAAAGCAAGCCTCTTTGCTCTTTTTAAAAGGAAAGGAAGCTTTTCACAATGTGTTACCAGCAGGGAAGATGTTGGAGGGGCTCTATTTTCTACTTAGTGCTCTCAGTAATAGGACTGCTTAGGCAGCTTCAAAAGGAGCAGAGTTTTTACAGTTAAGAGGTACCAGGAGCTTTGCAACATCAAACAGCCACCCCAACCCTCACATAGCCTGCTGAACAGAGCAAAGGCTGCTCCTTGCCTCCTGAACTGCCTGGGAACGCAGAACTGGGGGGAAAGTGAGCCTAAAGCAAGTGTTTGCCTGCAGCACTGTCAGTGACTGAGACCTGCACCCCCTGGGCATCAGAGGGACACCAGTCCTGGGTCTGTGTCAGCCACGGCTACACTCACCTTATGGGGGACAGGGAGGAGCTCAGGATTCCCCTCCTGGTTCCCTCATCCCCTTCACTGCTCCCCCAGACACAGGACAATGCAAGAGAAGCCACTTGGCAGGGACACTGCCAGACCACCTCTGGAGCCAGTCTGAGGGATTGTTATTGGATCTCTGTACCATTAACTGCTCGTTAATGGGTGGAAGGAGCATTTGCAGCAATAACCTCTATTTGTCATCCCATGTTCAGCTGAAGGCAGAGCCAGAAGTGCTCAGCTGGGCTCCAGAGCCTTTCCTCTGGTAAGATCTAACCAGGCAGAGCTTAATCCCCCACCAAACACCTACTGCTGGTCTGGCACTTCTCTCCATCACACCCCAGAGAGCAGGGACAGCAGGAACACCCATGGGAGAGCCTGCTCAGCCCATGACATCTCTCAGCACAGCCACCCTGCTGCTCCAGGGCTCAGCAATCCTCCCTGGTATCAGCAAGGCAGCGGAGAGGGAAGCAGAGGAGACTATGACCTTGCAGGGGGCGGGTCACAGGCCAAAATTTAACTAGGCCCCTCCTGAGAGCCTGCCAGGAACATGGAGGAGACAGGCAGATGATCCATTTCCTCTAGCAGGATGCATACCACTGCTTTTCCCAATTACTCTCCAATTAAACACTGGCATAGAGGAATCAGAGAGCCTAATTAAGAAAAATGCTAGGACACAAATTCGGTTAGGGCCAAGTCAAGAGTACTTAAGTACCCAGAAATAAACCCGCCTGACATCCGCACGGAAAATTACACTTTATGAGCCATTGTTCACCAGAACAAGTACTGAGCACTTGGCCACCCCTTTCCTCCCTGCACTGAGCAAGTGCAAACCAGGCAAATCCTTCTCCACCAGCTGGGAGGTTTCAGTCTCAGTGAGGGCACAGAAGATCAAACCAGAGAGCAGGAAGAGGAAGGAGGCCCAGGGAGCAGCAGCCGAGTGAGTCGCTAATGTTTTAGGTGCTTTTGCAATTTCTCACAGTGGAGCCATGTCCAAAAGACCCTGATCCTCCCAGCACACAGAGTAGCACCCCATAACATCCATTATTCACTGCCCTGGGTGCTGGAATGTCAGCCAAGACAGAGAAGTGGGGACATGCAGACAAGGGAGCACAGTTTGGCTGTGGTTGCTCTCAGGGCTGCAAAGAGCACATGGGGTTCCTCAGCAGGGCCAGACCAAGCTCCCACTCCCCAGAGACAGCGAGGCAGATCCATGAAAGATTTTTCCCAGTCCTATAAAAGACTGACTTCCAAAACACGCCCTTAATCGCCTGGGCTGAGTAGGGTGGGAAAATACAGTGTCCAAGAAGATCTCAGAAAAACAGCCGAGCAGGTTTACTCCATCCAACTCTCACACCTGCCAGGGAATCTCACCAGGAGCAGCAGGCAGTAACTCAGCCCAGCAAACACGAGTAACCTCATACTGCTGATCTGGGGCTGGGCAAAGCAGAAAATCAATGAGGTGCTTTGGATTTGTGTCAGAGGGAAAGCATCAAAGACAAACCCAGCGGATCTTTTTTTTTTTTGCCGTTTGCTCAAATCGAGCTGAGAGCATGCTCGGTTTGTATTCCACCAAAAAACGAGCCCTGAAGATTGAAATCCCTCTTCCTACCCTCAGAATTCCTCCTCTTGCTCTTTCTAGTGCCTGCCAGTGTCCTTGGCCTTTCATGAATTTCCTTAACAAGTCTCCTCTCCGGCACAGAAGAGCTGCTCTTCAACTGGATAATAAAGGGGCAAATTGCAGGGCCCAGGGGTCTCAGCAGCTGAGAAAAAGCACAGAGCGCTCAACTGGCAGATAAAGAACTAATCCTGACAGAAAATTGGTTTTCCATAATATTGTGGGCTCTGCAAAAGGAAAGAGAAAGATGCTGGACAGGGCTCCGATCACACATGGGGATGGTGGCAGCCAGGCAAACACACAGGCACAACAACCTGTCTGTGAGGAGCTGGTCTGTGAGCTCAGCCCCCTGGACCCACAGGGGACAGCAAGAGCTCACCCAGGTGAAGGGACACCTCGGGACATCATCCCTGGAACAGAGCACTGGTCTGTCTTGTCCAGCACAGGACAAACAAGTGCAAAAGAAGAGAAAATCGGAGCTAGAAATAGGCAATGTAAGGACAGTCTCTCACTGAGGGCCATTTCATCCTAACCTCATTAAAACAGAGGGCTGATTTATCCCCCAAACAGTGTGTTCTGTCCAGCAGTTCTGTTTTACAGCCTTTGCTCTCAGGACTCCAACCACACACCCACACACCACAAGGGACACCCCACACCTCTGTGATGTATCTCAGCAGCAAATGGCACGGGGTAATTTGTCCTCTGACAGCGACCCAAGAGGCGTGGGAGGGAGAAAAGAGAAAAAGTATTTCCTTCTTGTCACAGTTGAAAAAGCAACAGCAGCTGTGGGATTACACAGCCTGGCTCCCCTCCCTCCCTGAATACTGGGTCAGGTCCCTCGGTCCTGCAAGCAAACAGTTGAACCATGGACCTGACAATTAACATGCAAGACAGGAGAGAACCAGGGCTCATTTTCAACTTGTCAGGGCCCACAAAATAAATTACAGAATAAAATCCCGGAATGACAGAATAATGAGCAATTCATTTGAAATGTAAAATAAATAGGTAAATCTCCAGCGAGCTGGCAGAATAAATGGGATTCAGCTGACATTTGGTGATTAAATTAAACAGTAATGACCTCATGAATAATGGGCTACAGGATTGAATCTGGAGGGCAATATTTTCTTAAGTGGGGGCAGAGGGACATCATATCCAGTAAGAGCCAATACTTCTTGTATTATTTTCAATGCACTCCCCAGTTCTGAAGAGCTGCACAGCCTGAGGACATGGACCTCCTCTGCAGAGGCTGATCACAGCCCTGTTGTCCCAGCATCTCCAAGCACGAGGATTCCCAGCCCCAAAGGGGATTCCTCCTCCTAGCAGGGATCTGCAGCATTACTTCAGGGCACAAACAGGAGCACAGGTCCCACTGCTCCCTTCGTGAAAGTTAAAAACAACAGCAAAAAGAAAATTTAGGAAAAAAAACAAAAAATTCATCTGGGCCTGAAGCAGAGCATCCTTCCTAGCAAAGCCACCTCCTGTGCTCAGAGACACCCACCTTCACCTCGCTGTGCCCCCAACATCTGGGCACACACCCTCCTCTCCCAAGTCAGTCCACGCCAACAGCAGGGCCAGGTTTTCCAGTTATCCCCTCCCTGCCCTCAGCTGCTGGTGTTATGTTGGAATTATTAAAGGATTATGTTATCAGGGCTTCGAGGGTAATGACAGCTGCTGTTTCTTGACCTGCAGTTCTGAGCTTGTTCTTTTACTTATCAGCCACAGACAGAGCTGTCACTGACCCAGCTGTTATTACAAGCTAAATCCACTGGTGTCCCAAGATGCCTCCCCCAGTCTGCTGCTGGCCACCTTCTCCTCTAAAAACCAGGATCCCCAAGGATATGGGGCCAATCTCTCCTTTCTCAGCCAAAGCCTTGGCAGCCTGGGGAAGGACTCGATTCACTGAGTTCATTTCTTTGTTTGCTTTAGCTTAGTAATTGACCAAGAAAGATGTGAAAAGTGAAATTTCATCTTGGTTCAAGCCCAGAAAAAGCGGGTTTGTATCAAACCAAACAAAACCAAAGACTTTGTTTCAAAACATACTTAAGCGTTTCAGAAAAACACCAATTCTGAAACTTAAAATATTTATCTTTCTGCCTCACTTCACCCTGGAGTGGTGACTCCAGTCACCAGCTTTGGCTCAAAACTTCATTTCACGGCTCTGATTGGAAAAGGTTTTTTCCTCAGACTCAGAAACGCAATGTTGAGGAACACGAGGCCATTCCAAGATGGCAAAGAAGAATAATTAATTCATCAAGGTAATATCCAGTGCATCCAGTGTGGTAAGTATTGCCACAGCTTCACTTAACCTACATCACAAAACATATATGATTTGGTTAAGAATTGTCCCCTTTGCCAATGCAGAACAAACTTGCTGGTCTAATAACTTCCCCCCCATCCCTACAAATCAAAGCTAAGCAGAAGTGTTGCCACAGGCCAATAGACTGAGAGCTGGGAAATAAATCAAGATCTACAGAGATAAAAAACCTAATAATTCTATTAAGACCAAGTTAAGACAATTAAATACTGGTGAGACATCAAAAAGCTATGTAGCCTGGAGAAGTTGATTTTATAAATGAACCGATGCATTTAAATCTGTGCCCTCACAAATTGCATTTCATTCCTGCTGCACATCTCGAGCCCCAGACCTCTCCTGTTCAGTCAGCCCCGTGCCCTGCTCAGGGAGCAGAGCTCCTCTCAGTTACTCCTCACCCTGTGTCAGTCAGGAGGGAGTGTGGGTGAGGGGCCTCCAAAGGCATCCTCCCACAGACCCACCCAGCCCACAGCCCCTGGACCTGCCAGGGACTGGAAACCAGCTCTTCCAGTTCAGATCCAGACCACCACCACCACCACCACCACTGGGTAAGAGGCTGCAAGGCCACTTCGTCCTGCAGCCCAAAAGCCTTCAGAACAACCTGCAAAGGCAGCTGTGTCAGCCCTCAACAGCCTGGGAGCCAAAGGACATTCTCTCCTATCACACCAGGAGCACAGAAAGTCACCTACAGGAGCAGCACCAGTCAAAGCAGCTGAAGAGGATTTAACTACACAGCTCTGCACAAAGCAAAATCCCTCCAACATACTTGTAAAGCCTGACACAGCCACACAGCAGCTCCTGCTCACTCTGGGTAATGCTACAACTGCCTTGCAGGTCTCTCAATAAAGCTATTCCAAGCTAAGCCTCGGCTACAGTGCACTGGAAAATAAAATTACTTTAAAAAAAATCATGTCTAAATCCCTGTACACCATCTTTTCATGCTTCTGCTGGGAGACCAAGTTCCTGCTGACTCAGTTTGTTCTAATTCACAACAGCTTGGGAGAACAGGACAAGTAACACAAACGAAAAATGTGACATGACTTACCCTCTCCTAACCTCTCTCTCCCTCCCCACTTCCCTCCCACTGCTCTTTCTTCTGCCTCCTTCCCCCTGCCTGACCAGCCACATCCTCCTCCTCTCCTGCCTTTCCAGGCCTGTGGGTTTATCTGCCCAACCTCAGAGATTAAGAGCCCTGGCAAAGAACATCTCTCCTCAGGACAAGGAAACCTTTATCTGGCCAGCAAAACGAAACACATGAGGAGCTAAAGCACCAGGAAATATCTGGGCTCAGCTCTGTGCCTTTCAGGGAGACAATTCCAGGGGCGAGTCTGGGTTTTCCCTGTGCATCCTTCTCAAAGGCCACACCACCTTCTGCCTGGGCAGAGAACCCACAGGCTGCAGGCAAAGGGTAGGTAGTAAGAGATGCCCTGGGACTCCCAGCAGTGCTGGATTTGCTGGAGTTGCAGATCCTTTGTAGAGATTTTAAGACAGCCACGGCTTTGGCAAATGCCCAGCAGCAGAGCCCCACACATTCCCAAAGGTTAAGAGCAGACAATGCTTTCCAAAGTCTTTCTGCAGAAATGTCAGCAAATTCTGCATCGCTTGCAGCCTCCACAACAGATAATAACCCTAATAAAATAAAGAGGCTAATATATCTGAACCAACATCTAGTAAAAAAGGGGGAAATTTAATTGGAAATGTTGCCTGTAATTTAAATGTCAAAGGAGAAATAGTTCCCATGTTTCCTGCTGCTCACAGCCATAAACCAGCAGCTTGGGTGGCTGAGAAGGGGCGACAAGGAAATGTCAAGGAGGCTCTTGGTGTTTTCCCTGCACTTGCCAAGCCCTGCTCCATGGAGGGGGCAGAAGTGCCCTGACAATCCTGTTTGTGTCTGCATTCCCAGATACTCAGCCAAAAGCTTCTTCCACAAGGTGACCAGAGTGCTGCCAAGGAGGAATCCAGTCCGGGGTTCCCAGCACATGGTTTGCAGCCCTCCACCTCCTGTGCCTGCCTGTGCCTCACTCCCACCACCCTGCTGGGCACATCACACCCCTGTGCTGATGTTCAGCATCACCCACAGCTGCTCCCCTCTGCAGACAGACCAGAGGCGACACAACCCTGCACTGCAAACTGCCTGCAGTGCCACAACATCCCCGGGAACTTGCCAGAACCTGGGAGGCCCCAGGAAGGGTGCACACGGGTGGAAGGAGCCAGGCAGAAGCAGAACCAGCTCTGCAGCAACTTGAACAGCAGCCCCATCACCAGCCAGCTCCAGCCAAGTCCCTTTTCCCAGGAACCAGTGAGCTCTGTGCTCACATGAACACGCTGGAGCCAGCAAAGTTCAGGGCTGGGGCAAGCACGTTCTGCTCCTTAGTGAAGGTAAATCAAAACGTTCAGGTCCCCTTGAAGAAATGTCACATCCTCAGCGAGTTTTATTTACTTGCCTGCGAGCTATGGGTTGTTTAGACAGACATCCAGCCTAATTTGTTTACAGTGGTACCACCCGAGGCATTTCTTTTGTATTGATGACTTCAGTTAAACCTCTTATTTCTTGAACCTTCCCTTTTGTGCAAAGAAAATGACACTTGCTACATAAACACACAGAAAGAATTCAATTCCGCGATCACAGAGAAGCACATTCCCCCTCCCTCCCCCTCCCCGCACCACTGTAACACTCCCACGCAGCAGCTGCAGTGACAGTGGATGGAAGAAGAGCCTTTTGTTCCCGCAGATAAACTTCACCGAGGGGTTTGTACATTGGGCTGCGGCTCAGAAAGCGCCCGGGCCACGTGCCCGAGGGCGTGTGTTTGGAAGCAGCGTGGCATTGGGGATGAATGCCAGGCTGGCTGCACCATTACCAAGGACACAGCACGGCACTTGTTCCTGAAATGATTGACTTGCATTCGTTCTTGGCTGCTGAGGGCAGCAGGGCTGAAATGCAAATCAAACGTGAGTAACTTTTCGAATGCTCTGCTGAATGATCACTTGTGTTGCTATTTAGAAGTGAGCTTAAACCACACAGGTTTGGAACAGCTCCCACCCAACCCACTGAAGATAAAGGTTTTGATTTAATTGAAGGTTTGAGTGATTATTTGCAAGGTGGAAGGGATTCATTTCAGTTCCAGAAAACCTGAGTTTCAAAGAAAATAAAAGGTGATTTGGCTTCCATTTGGAACAAATTCACTTAAAATACACGTCTCAGTGTTTCCTGTGAAATTCTCTTTCCCACTTCTGACCTACTTGAATTTGAACACCTTGCTGGCTTTTCTCACATTCACCCACACACTCCTTGCAAAGCCTTGTGCTATACTAGAAAACTTCTGCCAGGAAAGCAAAATAGGTTACAGCTGAGACATTTCAGCTGCAGGGGTACAGCAGGGGAGGTCTGAGGGGCTCCAGTACAGCAGGAAGAGGGGCCACACACAAACTTAGCTGAGCACTTCACTGTGACACTCAACATTTAGAGTAAGCTCACCTTCAGAGCAGGAGCAAAAACTGACTCCTTTAAACAATGGCTGGCATTGGAGCAGATGATTTTTTCCCCCTTCAGGTCGCTCTGACCAATAGCCAAGAGCCAGCACCACAGTTTTCACAGTTAACATGCACAAATGCTCCAGCCTGGCAACCACAGCAGATTGAAGCCTTTGCCTCCTTCACCCCGTGTCGGAGCAACCCTGGATTCAGCAGCAGAGATGAGGAGCTCCAGCTCAGCTCCTCGGAGAGCAGGTCAGGCCCCAGGTCCTCCAGCAGCACAGCCAAGAGCCAAGCCCACACTCTGAAAACACTCCTGTGCTCCACTGTTGATGTCACCCCTATTGGCCCCTGCTCCTCCAGCAGCAGCAGTGAGACACCACTACACCTCCCGGGAAGACCTTCCCTGTCCCCTCCTAGGAGAGGTCACCACAGCTCTTCCAGGGCTGCCAGCCAAGGGGACACTCCAGACAAGCCTCCACACCACCGAAGGGAAAAGGCACATTGTTCACATGAAAGCCTGGCTCAAACCCCTGCGTTGGGAATGCTTTTGCTCACTTCCCACAGGCTGCAAAGTTCTTCCCCTTTAAAGGAGCAGTGTTACAGCCTGATCCCCCCAGGCCACACAGAGCCCCACAAAGCAGGTTGTGGGCTTGAGGGTCTGATTCCCACTTGGGGGCTCAGACTGGTTGTCCACCACCATTCACTGTAGCACTCGTTGTAGTCTTGGCTGTTACCACCCCCCCCCCCCCAAAGCTCTTCACAGCATCCAAGTCCTTTTCTGGAGCTGGACCTGGGCAAGAGACAGCACTTTCAGCACAGCTCCCTCTCCATGCACTGAAAGGGAAAACTTCCCTGTCCTTGCCTGCTTCACCTCAGCACTACAAGGAAGGGAGAAAAGCATTTTGATTATACAGAGCATTTGCAAAGCTCAGTGCATTGTTATTGCCTGTAATTACAGTCCACTCAGCTTCTAAGCAGTAAAAGTGTGTTTTTAGAGGTGTCTTACTCTACCAAACAAGAACCTTTTAAAAGCTGTTATTTGTTGAATTCTCAATTAGCACATCATTCCCTTCCCAGGTCTCACTAGAGCCTCCTGGAGCAAGGCAAAGCTCAGTCCAAACAGCGTATCAAGATCTACCACAAACAACCTTTCCAGCTATTATACTGCAGGTTTACATTCTGCCCATTCAGCAGAAACTGCATTTGCTGTGAAGGTTACAGTTATTAAAATACATATACATTAGGTCTTTAGAGCACTGAAAGCCACAGCCTTGAAAATTCACACACACTCAGATTCTCATCTCTGTTATACCCCCACCATGCTGGTGCCACCCTAAATTTTAGTGAAAAGCTTCCAGATTTGCCCTGGTGCAACAAAGATCAGCCCCAGGTTGTGAAGAGGGATGGAACAGATGCAGGGTTTTTATTTATAAAGCCTCCCACTCTCTGCCTCCTGGCAAGTCACATATCCTGCCAAGTCACTGCACACTGAGACCAGAATTAAAATAAAATAAACTACTGTAAGAGAAAGCGCTGAAACCTCACCCTTATAACATTTCCACAGATGAAGAAAATTGAGTATAGAAGATCCAATTAGGAATAGAGAGGAAGACTCAGGAAAATTATAGCACTTAAGGCAGCAAAGTGGCCTTTTAAAGGGCTACATTTGCACACAGAGCATGGTACTGGCAGGACAGGGGGCAGTGCCTGAGGGTGGGTCTGTCACCACAAGAACTGGCAGGTTTTGGCTCATCTACCAGTGCCAAGGTCTGAAGGTGGGGAGCTGAAACCTAAGCAGGGTCATTCCAGTGGTGGAAGTGTGGATGTCTCCCAGGCAAACAGGGAGCTCCTTCACCACTGATTTCCCCAGGTGCAGGATGAGGCCACTCCAGATCAGGACTCTGGGCCAAGTCTCCAGAGCAGCTCATTCCTTGCTCTCCCATCAATCCTCAGGACAGGTTTAAGACAGATGAAGGGCAGAAGCCTTCTCATGGCACCTCCTTATGGTGACAAATACCACACAGCTGTATCTTGGCAAACAAAGCAGAGCCTGCCCAGCATCTCCCTTCCCCTGCACAGTGAGGTCGATGCCTCTGTCCCCTGCCAGTCACATCCACTTGGAGTGTAATCCTTCAAACCAACTGCATCCCTCCCCTTCCCAAGGGCAGTGGGTGGCACAGGGGAGCCCTGATCTCAGCCAGGCCAGAAGCAGCAATAATACCATAATCACAAGGCACATCACTCCAGCAGCAGGTGAAACCCCACACTGAAAAAAAAAACAAACCCTCTTGCAGATCACACTTGCCCAGAACCACACCAGGGAAACATGACTGCCCTTGAAAAGTCTGTGATCCACCTTACATCCCTTTGGAAGGCCATTTCTCACCCAAGATAAATAGCCCTCTGCTCAGCAGGGCATCAGAGTGTTTACAGATTAATTTTTTTTTTTTCCTGAAGAACATCTACTCCATAAAACAACAATTAGCTGCTCTCTGAATTTATGAGTGTAATTTGCAATGCTGTTAAAGCACGGGCAGCCGTGGCTTTCACGCAATGGTAATTGTTTGCACTGCTGTGAAGGAGCCAGAACAAGGCACACTGTGGCTTTCTGGGGATTGCTGGAAAAGGGAGATGCTGTTGAAACTGCCACCACCTTCAGAGGGGCACGGGGCACACCTGCAGTGATGCACTGACCACCCCAAAACCATTTGATTTCCACCACACAGAGCGGTGGGAAGGACTGGGTTGCAGGTTTTGGCTACCCCATCACCTTGGTTACATCAGCAAGAAGCAGATGAGGCAAAAAGGACCAAGGAAAGCTAGAAGCTAAACTTTCCAGAGGCAGAAGTAATTAAAAGACTTCACATAATTTAGACACGAAGGAAAAACATTAGGAGTGGTGTCTCCCCCATCCTTTCTTAAGTAAAAGTCACCAGAGCCTGGTAAGGAATTATTAGCTTAGGAGCTTAGGGGGGAAACTTCTCCAGGGGAAACACAGGTATTAAGAGACGAGCCTGGATTTTTCATATAGCCAAGATCTCTACTGGAAGTGAACTCATTTACATACCCAGCCACTCAGCACCAACTAACCAGCAGCTTCCTCCTCCTACAAGGGGCAAACCAGGCATAAGTGCCAAGTTTGCTTTCCATTTCCCCCTCTCTCCCCCATTCCAGCCATTCTCAGCCATTCCCCACTCCCAGCCATTCCAGCAGGGAGCTGCCTTGCCCAGGACCCCACCTGGTGAGGTGACCACACACTGCTCAGGGGTTCCAGCAGGTTGACTGCAGCACTGGCAGATCAAAAAGGCAGTTTTAACTTTTTGGCTGGAGAGCTTGGCAAGCCAAGGGGCCGTTTGCAAAAGGATGGGAGGGAAAAGGCTTCCTAGTTTACAGCTGCAAGGTATTTACCTTAATGTTAAATGACAATTGCTTGCAAAACAATATTGCAGGAACTCCCTGGAGGCATTAATCAGAGGTTTTATCTCCCACTCTCACTGAGCAAGTGACAGATCCTTACAGGTAACACCTCGGGCCAGGGGCTTTCATTCACAGCCTGTCCCCAGCTAAAGCATCAAACTCCTCTTGGGGTTCCTCAGTGCTTTTGTGGGTCTAGACCCAAAGCCCTTCTGTGAGACTCTGAAGGTGATGACTGAAGTTCTGACCCCTAGAAACAGCCTGTTATCAGCCCTCCTGAAGCCAGGTGCTCCCAGGTCCATCACCCCCAAGTGCTGCCTGCCAGGTCCCTCCTGTGACTGAGGGAAGAGTTTCCAGTGCAGGGAGGAAACAAGTCACAATTCCCAGCCTCCATCTGCAGGGAGGAGTTATCAGGCTGGTTCCACCACAGCTTTTGTGGGGTTGTTTTTGTTTTTTCCTTTCAAAGTACCAAGTAAGGAGGCACATGGAACAGCAGGATATGGAGCTGGAGCCCTCGTTCCCAGCCCCTGCCAGCAGGCTGCACCCACAGAAACAGATGGTCCCTTCAGGTCATGGCTCCTCCAGACTGAGAGTGTGCAGCCAAAGGCAAGAATCACATAAACAGCATAGGATTTGATGGGAAAAAGGGATTTTGTACAGGAGAGGCTGAGCCCTGTCTGGGCATAGAAAACTTGGAGTCACAAGGCACCACCAGAGACAGTTGGCACCAACTGCAAGGAGGGTGGGGGCTCCCTCCACACCTCGAGGGCATCATCACTGCTCCTGGCTTGGAACAGACTCCTTCAGCAGCAGCACCAAGCCTGTGCTGAGTCCTGCACCCCTCCTGCCCCATGCAGGACACACAGCACTCTGTGGTGGCGGTATCAGGAAAACCACATATGCTGTGATACCAAAAAAACCTCACCCCAGAGTCTTGCCAGCCTTGTCCTCTTTTGCCACCATCCCATCCCTGCCCAGTTTTCAGTCTTTACCTCAAGCTGCTGCTCACCTCCACTATCACCATCAGACCACTTCCCCTTTCCTTTCCCACCCCTCATTCCACCTTGTCTTCCCAAACCCCTCTCAAGATGTGCTGCTGTACCTGCTTCCCTGCAAAATATATACAAAATAAAATGTATTCTACAGGGCTGGGGATTTAAATCCTTATTCCCTTCATTGTATGCATCTTAAGGCATCATTTTTAAATGGTAGAAGCATGTCTACAGATTTATGTGCATCTTTAAGGTCTAATTTCCATAAAAAACAAGTGCAGAGTGTTTCTCAGCCCCAGGGCACAGCAGATAGAAGGAGAACACCTAATGAATTAAAAAATGTTTGGATAAAACTTATATAAACTCTTCCATATGCTAATAAGATGAAAGGCTATAATTACGAGCTGAATTGTGTACTGACACAAGTAGCTCTGTGCAATAAACGACATAATTTCAGTGTCCTTGAATCCAAAATAACATATTGTGGAAAGATGCTTTCTCATAAATCTCTCTCCGGGTTCTTTTCAACACCTCTGGAAGCACAGGTGATGCTACGGGATGTAATAACTTCTCAGTTGGTATAAATTTCATCTTGATAGGGATCACCCAATATTTAAGGGCACATTTCCACTTCCTAAAGAGCCTTGATGGAAGGTAATTATAACCTTAGCTTGCATGATTTGAGTCATCAGCTGGCATTCACAGGAAAGCTACCCCTAAATGAGGTATGTGTGGTGCAGGGAGGGGGAATATTCTCACCGAGCTTCCACACTCTGATCTTTTCGCCCAACATAAATTTTTAATGCAGGAGGAATTTCATTTTTTGCAGTACAAAGCTGGGAAGCACTCGAGTTTGTGTAAACAGCCAGCCACAGGGAGACTGCGCTCCACAAACATGCACTGCCAACAAAATCCATCTCCACGGCCCTCCCATTCACGAGTCACTGCCCCTTGTGCTCAGAACATAATCCTGCACAGCTCCCGGCCTGCCCAGCTGTGGCACTGACTGACAATGCCCAGGGCACTGCTCGGGGTGGTGCCAGTTTGGATGGTGTTCTCTGCACAGCACCGTCCTGCCTCCGCAGCCTCCAAACCTGCACGACGTGGGGCTTGTGGAAAGCTGCACCCCAGCCACTGGAGGGAAGCCCCTTCTTCCCTCTCCTGGCCTCAGGTGGGCATCTCTCCCTCCCTCCCCACCCCAGGTACTCAGGTGGGGTAGGGATGATAGCTCCTCATCCCTCGGGGGAGCTCATTACCATTTCTTATGCCTCATGCATATGGGTGAAGCGACACAAAAAGCCCAGGTAATCAAATTATTAATGCCAGCACAAGCCTCCAGAAATGCTACCCAAGCCAGTGGAGTTGCTCCAATATGACACCAGTCTGGACCTCCTGGCAACCAAGCACTGACCAAGGTGGGCTGTCAATCCCTGACCTTCTGCTGGTACCTCAGGGCTCCAACCTTTGCTCCCACACGAGCCGGTCGGGCTGTCCCTTAAAGTACTCACAGCCTTTGCAGGCACGATGAAATGACAGAAAAACAAAAACAAGGAGTAAAAAAGTCCCACAGAGACGAAGCTGACGCCAGAGTGGTGGCCAGGCTGGATTCTGGCTCCCGGGCTGGGCTTGCAGCACAGAGCCTGCTCGGTGCAGCAGTGACAGGAGCACTGCACCTCCTCCTCGGCTTGGGCTCGGATTCCACGCAATCATCACCCCAATTTTAATCAATCTGGGGACATACTGCTCCCTTACAACTATAATTAGAGCTAGGCTGAATATCTTTTTCCAGCACTATGAACTCCAAGGTTATTTAACAGGACCAAATCAATCGGCTTCCTCAACGTTCCACCTGGAGTTAAACATGTACCAAAAGGAAGTCATGAGAGGAGGGATATGCAGAGACTGCAGTCTTTCCCAGAGTCCTTTCCTGCCCCCTCTTTGCCACAGTGATGGAGACAGTCAGCACATTTTCTGCAGATCAATACTGCACGTGAATGTGACCACCACTCCAATTACTGCCTCAATTACTCCTGCACACCTACCCCTTCACCAAAGAAACACCCTGCAAGTGCTGCCCCTTGGAATGGCACCTGTGGGAAATCATTAACCCACTAATTTGAAATCAATTTAAAGTCCATTTGCCTAATGACATGAGCACTGTAAATTACCTATAAATTGTTAATTTATGAGAAAATGACATCAGAATTTTTGTTTTATTAATTGGCTTTTCCAGATGCCAGTTATTCCTAAAGCTTTATAATCCATGTCTCTTGGTGAGCAAACATTAAAACCTGCTTAATAAGACAACTTTTATGCCAAGAAAAAGAGTAAAATGAGTAAACCAGCTCTTGTGAGCACTTCAGTATAAGGGTTTATGCATTCATCCTAGCAATTAGAGAAGGAGAAGTCATAGGGAGATTGAAAAAAAGGTCCTTTGAGTGTCTGTTCACGTTCATGAACAAAATTGGTTCCAACCACATTTGCATTTTTCAGAAGCAAAATTCCTCCGAGTGCAGAAACCAACAGCAGCCCAGGTCACCTCTCCCATCATCCTCGTGCCTCCTTGGCAAGGGCTCAGGGCTCAGCCAGGCACAGGCTGAGCTGGGAACCCACCTCTCAGCAAATCCTTGAGTGACTGACTCGCTGCCCAAAGCATTTGCAGGAAATGATTGTCAGAGCCTGTGTCCAGGGACCACGGTGTGATTTCCTTGCTGATATGGTGGTATTGGAGACTAACTTTTCCTACCTATTCCTAGTGCAGGAGGGCAGAGACCTTCTTCAGATTATTTTCTTGTTATTCCATGTACCCAGCTCCACAAAAGTTAAGTATCTCATCACTTAACTCCTGTTTCAATCTCTGACTCCCGTTGGATCCGCATCCTTCATGTCCCATGCCATTCTCCAGGTCCTGCATTTCCCTCCTACCCCAGACAGCTGCTTGGGCACTGCTCACACACCATCCACAGCCACCCACAGAAATCAAGTCCATGTGATTTCTCTACCCCATGGTAACCAGGCAACAGGGCTGTAATTTTCAAATATTGATATTTACCCACAAAAATAACCAGTGCAAAGAAATCAGGGGTTTGACTGACCCAAAGAGCAAATACACCCGAGGAACCCACAGCTTGGTCCCAGACAGTCCCTGGGCATGGATCCACTGCACAGGAATTGCTTGGTCCCAGCACTCATCTTTACTGAACAGTCAGAAATAAAATCTCCAGATGCACAGTGACCTTGACAAGAACAAAAGAAGGGAGCATAATGATTTCAGCTGCAGTCTAATGTCCAGCAAATCTTTCAGCACTGGGTTTTCCAATTTCAGTACGATTTTAAGGGAAAAGACAGTTACAGGAGCGAGGTAATGGGAGCTCAGCAGAGCCAGCAGGAAGACAGTCAGGCAGCAGGGAGAGCCCCAGTTTCCACCTGGGAAGAAAGACAAAGCCACAGGGTCTTTCCCAGATGTGTCCAGCGGTGGCTTGCAGGCCACCAGGCCAGGCTGCTTTCAGCTGTGTCTGGAGAAAGGCAAGGGAGCCCCAGAGCTGGCAGCATCACTGCTCATTCCACCACGGTGCACACACACGTGGGGTAAGCCAGCCCCACTCACTCTCTTCCTGACCTCTTTAGGACTTGACCCCCAAATCCCCCCAGCCAGCAGGAATGCCCTCAAGAGCGCCTGTGCGCACAGAAATGAAAGCTCCATGCAGGGACCAGCCACCCTGCACTCCAGCAGCAGCCAGCACGCACAGACAGCTCCTTTTTTTCGCCAAAATAGAAAGCTGCAGTCTCAAAGCTTTCCCTCTTCCATTAATGCTCTATTTAAGTTAGTCTTTGAGTCTGTCTGGATTACAAACCCATCCTCTCTCAGCAAACCCCGTTCCCAGACAGCCCTCCCCTCCCCTCTGCTAAGTAGATACTAAATATAAATATATACCCTGGAGAATGTGTTGGGAAAAAGAGGACTGGGATTTTTAAAAAGCTTCCCCGTCCTTCATCTACTCAACAAACACACAGACCAAAACAGAGCTGCTTTGTTGTTTGTTTTCAGGGCTCCCAACCGAGAGCTCATCCCTGCACGGCCATTCATCACCACGGCTCCTGCTGCACAGGGAAATGCTGGGAATGCCCTTCCTCAGGGATACACCAAGCCCCTCTGCTGCTCTCCTCCAGCAGATCCCAGCCATGCCCGGGCAGGGCAGGTGATGAATACGAGCGTGTTGAAAGAAGAGCTGCCAGATGAACGCTGGCCCTATTCCCCAATCCCCTAGTGAAACCAATCCAGTCGGAAGAATTCCTGCCCGCTGATATGCTAATAGTTTAAATGAGCTTTAATTGGTTTCCCAACACTGCCCGTGCCACTCAGACACCCACCCCAGCCCTCACTGCTGTCAGCCCTGCTGTGCCACACCTGCACCACCACCCAAACAGAGGAGATGCTGCTTCCCATGGGGCTCTTCTGCCTGTCCCACTTGTGCTCCGAATGTATTTATTCTGGAGTGAAATCACAGCACCGCCTGTTCTGATCATTTCACAGCTCCCATTTAAAAGAAAACACCCTTAGGGCGGGGGAGAGCCGATAAGAAAAATCCAGGTCCTTGTGCTGTCTGCTCTTGGAAGCAGCGGGGAAGGGTGCGTGGGTGAAGGTACATGCAGAGATCAGTGAGTCACACCCCACCCTCAGCCAGCAGCTCTCCCCCCTCTGCAGCTCCTGCTGAGCCCGGTCCAAGAGCCCAGCAGAGTCTCTGCAGTTGTGGGTAATGTACCTGCACAGGCTTGAGCTTGGCTGCTGCAGCTGCAGGGACCCAGAGGTGGCTGATCAGACTCACCCACCCCTGTCCGTCAAACAGAATTCCTCCAATTTTGTGCTGGCACTAAATGAGCATTTCATTTGTTCCAGCTTTCTGCTCAGAGAGGCTGTGGCTTACAGTCCTCCATGCAGGTCACTTGAAGCAGCAGGGTGACGTGCCTGGCCCTCAGGAGGACCTCATCCCCACAAAACCATCATTTTCCTCCATTGCCTTCTGCAGTACCTTGTTCCCACTCCCCCTCTGCTTCGAGCCGTAAGCTCCCACAATAGCACAGCCCTCCTGGCTGGATCAAAACACACCGGGCAACCCACACTGCCTCATAATGAGACAACGTTACCAAGGACAAGGTCTCTGCAGTGCTCCCAGGGAAGAAACCAGTTGTCCTTAGCTCTTGCTACACCCCATGTTTTTGACCAGCCACTCTCCCCTCTCTCCCCTCAAATTTTCTCCCCCAGCCACCACACCCCTCCCGGAGAGGAGGGAGCATAACCAACAGCCTGATGCGAAAGCTGTTGCAGATAAGGCACCAGAGAACCTCAGTGCTGTCTCTTCCCAGGTACAGTGCAAGGCCCTGCCTAGATCCCTGTGAACAGCCTCAGTTCTATGTTTATTTTTCAGTGTGATCATCAAGCAAGACAGCAAAGTGACTCGTCACCATCCATCACCAGCTTCATTGTTTAGTAATAAGATGTATTGCCCCCTTGCAGCAAAATAACACTCCAGCCAGAGCTCCCATTTGTTATGATCTGGCTGACTGGGACAGCTGTTCACGTCAATGCTGTAAACACTCCGTTTGGAGCAGAGACAGCGAGTTTTAACTGCTAATAAATGGGACAGGCTGCGAGCACACGTGAGGTGAGAGGCTGGTCACCATCCGCCTTCCCCAGCCAGGCTCTTGCAGCAGCTCCAGGCCAGGGCTGCAGCCACTGGCCCCCTTCAAACACAGCACAGGGAGCGTGGCTCTGCCTGCTGAGCTGTCCCCAGCATCCAGTTAACCCTGCTGGGAGCTGCCACAGCACAGCCATCAGCACAGAGCATCCCCAAAATCCAGCTGTGAGTGGGCAGGGAGGGTTTGTTATGAGTCAGCTGGGTAAGGAGCTTTCTCAGCTCGAAGGAATGGGCTCAGAGCAGCAGTGCTGGAGGAAAAACTTACTTGTCTCCATGCATCTGGAGGAAGCTGAATCTGTTTTTCTGTAGTTGGCTTTATTAGAAATGGCCCCAGGAGAGCAGACAGAGAGGCTTTCTGGAGAGCACTGGGGGTCTTCTCTGGTGGCACACGGTGATAACCTGTGGAAGACAAAGTTAGTGCTTAGTTGGGGGTCTCTGACCTGGCCTTTGTGCTTTCCAGGGTTAAGGCATGCTCTTCTCTCAGGTTTATCACGAGGCTGCTCAGCCATAAAGCTCCAGAGCAGCAAAGGCCCAGCAAACCTGAGCCTCTGGCAGCAGCTGAAGGTGGTAACTGCATGTTGGAGAGTGAGATCTGTCACCACACCAGATGCCTAAACACGCACTGGGGGAGTTTAGAGTGTGATTTCTCTCCCCATGTAAAATCCAGGCCCCAAGGAAACAGCAGCCTTCCCATATTCCCAGTGCCAAGAGCCCTGGGACACGGCGAGGGCGCTACACAAGAGCCAGCTCAGCAAGGGCAGAGCCTCTGCAGGGCAGCCCTGGATGATGCACAGGAGCCTTCCAGCAGCATTCATCAGCACATTTCACTGAGGTCACAGCCTCACACATTAGACACAGATGTCACTTCCATTTTTACATCAGGAAAAATAAAGCTTCAAGACATACAGATGCAAAGCACTCGTGACATCTCATGGTTTATTGTCACTGTCATTCCAGGCATTCACAACAGCCTGGGTTTGTCCTTTGGCTCCCTTACAGCAGCTCCTTTGAGAGATACACGACAATGGGGGCAGAGGGCAAGTCTGCTTATTCACGCCTATGTTTCTGACAAACTAAAACCCTCAGGAAGACTGCAAGGGTTAAAAAAAAAAAACAACTTAAGAAATCAGCCACCAGCCTCTGCAGCAGTTGACCCCCAAAGAGCATACACAGGAGCACTGTGCAGAGCTAGCTCAATAGCATTTGAAAGCAAAATAAAAAGCTGGTCTAGCTTTCCCAGAATTCAGCCAGCCCCCCAGACCGTTTCAGCTGTCTGTGAGCAGTGCTGTGTCTCTGTGCCAGAGGACATAGACTGAGTCTAAAGACAGAACAGGTAAAAGCAGCAAATATGACCCAAGCAGCACATCTCCCCTACCTCCCCTTGAGCAGTCTGGCAGCTTAAGGAGTTTCTCTTCTGAGAAGCTTCCCCCTCTCCAAACAAAGAGCTGGAAAGAAAATCCCACAGGCAGCACTTCTTGGGCTGCCTCTCATTTAGGAAACAACCACGGGTCCAGGTGACACTCAAGGCAATGAACCATCACTCCTCACCCTCCTGTGACAAAACTACCTTATCCATCAAACACAAACCCCTTCAAGCGAAGCAGAGCAGCCGTGGCAGGCGGCTGCAAACTCATCATGCTCTTGAATGCCACCAAGGGGCAGCTCATTCCTCTCATCTCTGCCCTGAGCATGGAGCTGTTCTGACAGGCAGTGCTCAACGCCGAGGCAAACTTTTTCCACACTCAAACAACCTCTGCACAGCTGTTTGAAAAGCTCACCCTGAGTTTGCCCTGCTCCGCTCCCGGGGTTCAGCCTGGTTAGAGAAATAATCTCAGAGCACCTCATTTCACGTGGGAGGTTCCTAATCACCCAATGCCCATCACGCTCCAAGGAGGCTGCAGAGCTCCCTGGTGTCAGTGAATGAGACATCAGTGCCCACACCTGTGGGTAGGATGAGCCCAACACAGAGCACAGGCTGCTTGTCTTCCTGCCAAACCCAGGCAAGCCCCAATGCTCTCAGTGCCACTTTTCAGCTGAGCCCTTCAGCAACTGTGTGTCCTCACCCCCACCCTCATCCTGGGACTGCGAGGCTGGCACATCTTCCACTGGAAGAGGACATGACCTGTCCTCCCTGCCCACATGCTCTCACATGGGCTACCCAAAGCAGCACCACAGCCCTTCCTCTCAGGCTTACCCCCTCTTGGCTATCCACACCTCCTTCCTGCCCAAAGTCACCCCTCACTGCTGCCTCACAACCTCCTTTTCCACAAGCAGAACCTTTCATGTTTAAGGCAGACTGTGATTCAGGCAGGCAGTAGAAATGTGTTTGTAATTTAATTTAGCCTCCTCCACGTCCCAGCACCAGAGGCTGGTGCCAGCTGCTGCCTTCCAGCCCAGCCATGGCTGGATTTACACTGCCAGGTTAATCCAGACTGATGCACGCACAACCCCAGCCAGCAAAGCAGCTTCTCTGCTTCAGATCTGGGGTTGAAACCAAGTCTTTGGCAATCTCTCTCACCCCAGCTCAAGCCACTTCAGGCTTTACTCCTATCCAGGCTCCTTCACTGCTTTTCTCCCTGTCAAAACACCCATCATGGTGCTACAAGGCTCCATGTCCCTGCCTGTTGCAGTCAATAAACTTGCTCTAAATTGAGGAAAAAAAAGGCAACAAGAAATAGGCATTGTGGGTCAACACACAGAAAAACATGAGCCACAAACCTCCCAGGTACCCACTGTTTTGGGCTCACTTGAGCTCCTGCCCTGGCTTACAGAAAGGAGAACCTGGCACCCAGCCTCTCTGGCTTTTGCTCATCACCATCCTCAGGGTTTGGGGAGCACATAATAACTGAATAAACAGCCAACAAGGATAAAAAAAGAGCATCCCCGAGGTACTGCTCCCCACGGGGCTGCCAGAGCTCTGGAGGAGCCACTAAGATGTGTCATCTGCGGGTGACAAATTACTGGGGAAGGCAAGAGGGTGAGTCATCCTCTTTGACTGACCCCTGTGTCAGCTGTCAGAGCGGGCAGGCTGTTCCCGAGCTACTCAGAAATGGATAACGAGCCATGTGGGGCTCTCAGGAACCAGCCGGGGGCCGAGCTCAGTGCAGGGCAATGCCCTCATAGGCACTGTCTGAGAGAGAGGGGGAGGCACCGAGCACAGCAGGGGGGAGAAAAACACCAAGGAGTAAAAATAAATAAAAAACTGAAAATATTCTTCTTTCTTTCTTTCTTTTTTCCTATCGGCGTGACTGAGTCAGGTTTAAAAAGCTCCCTGTTTCTGTGCTAAGCCACCTGCAGTGGGGTTGGTTTTGGGGTGGGAAAGAGCCTGTGTGAGAAGGGGCACAGGGAGCACAGGTAGAGCCCTCAAATGCTGCTGTGGAGGTAATGGAGACCTCGCTGTGCCAGGGGCTGACAGAAGACCAAGGGGAATTTGCTGTGTGCGATGAAGACTTCACACCAGACTCGCTCACCTGGGGGGAGAGATGGGGCTCTGCCAAGTGGCAGGCAGCAGGTTTTGGAGTGTGGACCATCAGCATTAGCACGGGGGGCTGAGCCAGCAGCCTGCATGGACAGGCTCCTGCAGATGGAAACACAATTCCTTCCCTCCTCTGCCAGCTTGAAATGAATAGCAAGCAGCTGTCACCCTGTGTAATCCCTCCTCCCAGCCCCTTCCCCTGTCCCAAACCCTTCCTCAGCCCAGCAGCCGTTTTCTGAGGAGCCATGGAAACTGTCCATCTCTGTCTGTGCCTGCAGCTGTCCCACCCCTTTCCTGTGCCTCCATCCCCACATTTGGCAGACCTGGGCACTCACCAAGTGGTCCTTCAGTCCTGCAAAGGGAAACCTGTGCTTCCTCTGTGGTCCACAGCCTGCACACAGCTCCCTGCCCGTGTGCCAGGCAGTGCCTGTCACACCTGCTCTTGGGGCAAAGGGTGAATTCCTAGCCAAAACCAACCCCCTTCCAGGCTTTCCTGGTGATTTCCCAATGGCAAGGTTGAGCATAAACCCTCCCCTACTGGCAACCTCCAACTTCTCATTAAAGGGAACACATTCCTCCTTCCTGTGGTTACTGATCTGAGCCTTCCTGGTATTTATTAACAGAGGTTTCACCACAAACTTTGGCCTCACTGAAGACGTGAGGGCTGGAAATCGAGGGAGGTTTGTGCTGTCAGTGCTGTCCTTCCCAGCAGTGTTGTACCTGGGTGCCCTGTGGGCACATCCAAACGAGGGGGTGCAGGGCTCCTGGGAGGTGCAGGACAGCCCTTTGGTGCTGCAGCACAGAGAGAAACCACGACCAGAAGTTTGTGCCAGGCACGATGTGCTTTGAGAAGCTGCAGGAGCAGGCAGGTGAATCCCCTTCTCTTGGAGTCAGCACAGGACAATCTTCATGCTCTGGAAGAAGCACAGCATGGAGTGGAGGAGTAAAAAGGCTCCACAGACCTTGGCTAATGCTCCTGCTTGATCCAGTCCTCTTGCAGGCCTGTGTGGGATCCTGAGCTGCCTTTTCCAGACTGCCAGCTCTTCTGGATGTGATAAATTGGCTTCCAGAGGCTCGATTTCAGCAGTAGGAGCAGCCAATCTTGTGCCTGTTGGGAACTGGTTCTGTGGCCTCCTTCCCACTGCCTTCCTCACACCCAGCACAGATCCTGCCAGAGCCACTCTGGCTGTCACTGCGTGAACGGCGACATGGGGACGAGTGAGGGATCCAAACGTGAGAATGTCAAAATCTTTTATTTACAACAGTCTCCAAAAATCAAGGAACACTGAAAATAGTGAGGGTAGGAGACGACTTACAAAAGGAACACGCGTACATCGGGAATTGTGCTACATCACTCTGAGGACTGACACTCTAAGGTCTGCACACGACGTGGTGAAACGGCAGTGCCCTCCCTCCCTCTGTCCTTGGGGTGCTCACACCTCTTCTCCCCTTGGATTTTGGACCATCCTCCCTCCCATTTGTTCTGCTGGCCCCTGCAAACCTTTCTGCTCATCCTCTTGTTGCTCTGGTCCTGGCCATTGCCCCCCTCCTTCCCTCCCCTGCCCAAAGGAGGAGTGGAGAGGAGAAAGCCAAACAACTCTGTCCTCAGGATGGAGACAGGCCTTGAAAGCCTGTTAGCTCTGGGACCCTGGGTGCTAAGCCAGGGCAGAGCAGTTAGCAGAGGCCTTTGAAAAATCTCTGAACTATGGCCTGTGTGCTATCTGGGGTGAGCAGTGATTTCAGAAGAAATAGCCAAGAGACTGTGAATTTGTCTTCCTTGGCTGCAAATCAATCTGCACAGTGGACAGTGTGGGAGGATTTATGTGTGTCATGGGGTTAAATAAAAGGCCTTTTGTAACCTTGCAGGAGGGCAGGCTGCTCTGGTATGAAAATTCAGTGGAGGACAAGCTAAAAGAATTAGACACTGTGATATAAAGCAACATCCCAGTTTGCTCCAGCAGAGACAAAGCCAGGGTCTCTGGAGAACCATTGCATCCAGACTACTGTGTCAGTGATCCCAGTAGCTCTCTAAACATGCCACGTGTCCTTCTCCTTCGTGATATTTCTCAGGCTGCCTTTGCTCTGACACAGTTTCAGATCCAGCAGGGATTGAGAAACACAGCCCAGCTCAGCCACTGATCCCTTTCAGAACCTGCAGCCTTGGCAGTTGCTGAGTTCAGTGGCCAAACCTGATGGCCCAGTTGCCCAAACCCTCAAGAGGCACCACAACATAAAGAAACAAACTGAGTGAGGAGTTCTGGGTCTGTTCCTTCCTCTGACACTGATCTTTGCACATCACAGCAGCTCTGTTCCACCTTGCTCCAAAGTTGATGTGGACATGGCTGTTGAGAGCAGGGACTCTCTCCCCAAGTGTCCACAGCCACAAGGAGCCCTGGACTCACTCAGCAGCTCCACTGAAGATAAAGAGCAGCCACACCAGCTCTGTGCATGAATCACAGAGCTTCAGCACTGGGGAGAGAACTCCTGGGCAGGACAGGACCTGCTCTGTTCTGCAGGAGACTGCACTGACCCCCCTCCTGAAACATTAACTTTTCAGAACTTAACCCTCAAAACACCATTTACTAGAAATAAAGGAGTGGGCAGTTAACAGGCACATTCCCCTGCCATGTGCTCTAACTGAGAACTCACGTATGGTTCCTTTTAATTGCAGCAAGATTGTTTTGAAATGGAAAATCAGAGCACTCTCTTCCAAGTAGGGCTGGTCTGATGTGTTTTACTGTTTAAAAACATCAAAACTGACAGGTTTGTGTGAAGCAGTTCAACTCCCTGGCTTCCTCTGTCTGAGAAATTTTCCCTGAGACTTCTCCATCCACTTTCAGTTCAGACTGTGAGCACCTTAGGCATGAGCTGCTACCACGGAGCAGACTGAACCTTGCTCAGCAAGACAAGGGGGCCCAAGAGATGGTCTGGGAAACAGAGGAGTCATCAGAGGAAGAAGATAGGCAGAAATGTGGGAGGAATTGATTTGGGCTGAGCATCTGCTCCTGGAACAGTACCAGACAGGTGAGGCCTTGTTTTTTATTGCTACAAGCATCTGCCTCAGAGCACCAATTCCCAGCAGGGCTGTCAGTCCCACCTCCACATTTGCTCAGATAAAGCCATCCCTTTTCTTACCTCTATAATTTTATGGATATTTTGTAATCACAGGGAGGACACTGCCTACGTGGAAATGGATGTATACATCTGCTCCTGATTTATCGTCCCCACAGATGCTTGGGAAGATCTGGATGTTGTAAGTGTTTTGGGGGAGGCTGGGCCCCGCCTCTAAGCCTCTTTCATTCCACTGCACGTGGAGAAAGCACCAGCCACCCTGACCTGACCACAGAGGTGTGCAGAGGGAAGTGGTGATGGGGCAAATGGCTGGTTAGATCTTAAGACAAGTGTAATGACTGTGTTTAGTCACTACTAACATCCAAAGAGTCCTTGCAGTGAAAAATGTCACCTAAGATCATCTCCTGACTTTTCTGCCATCCTGCTACAACCTGGTGTAAGCTCCTCTTCCTCTCCTTGCCTCAGTTTCCTTGCTGGGGAGACACAACCTCCTCAGTATGCCTTTGTGAATCATCTGCTTGCAGCTCTGCACTTATCTTGGTGTCTCCTGCTCCTTTCTGAATAATTCCAGCCATTGCTTTCCCAGTACCACCTTGAACAATCAAGGGCAAGGTGATGCCCTGCTCCTGTCAGTGCCAGCCAGCCCTTCTGCATGGAGGGAGCTGTGCTGGCCAGAGAGGAGGAGGCAAAATCAGAGCTTGTCCTTTTCCCTGCCTGCTCCAGAAAACAGGATGGATCCTGTCATGTGCCAAGAACTCTGTTATTTTCGTCTGCAGATCAGACACTGCCAGATCAGACCCAGGAGACATAAAAGGTTTCCCACTACTTTGAAATTAATCTTTGCCTTCCAAGAGTGGCTGAGTGAATGTTCCCAGCATGGTGTGTCCAGAGTCCTGCTGGAGGTGGGGGGCTTATGTAGCCTCTTTATAGTGAGCATAAATGTAGAACACCAGGGGCTGAAACGAGCTTTCAACTTTGCAGGATTCAAAGCACATCTATGCCTTGTCCTAAAGGCCTTTCAAGTTTCCTCAGGCTCATAGAAGGAGAAACTTCCTCTAAGGGTGCCCTCAGCACCTTATTCTCTTCTCTGGTGACCTGGAAATATCCAGCAGCTTTAATCACCCCAATGAGGTTGAAGTCTTTGCCAAGTTCAGGTCAGGCCACCAGCCAGAGCATCCTTGGCAGCAGCAGCAGCGCTACCTCGCTCTCCCTTGCAGCACCTGCACAGCCACACATGTCCCAGGGGGCTGTGTATCATCAGCACCCTGCCCTCTCTGCTCACTGCCACTCAGGAGTGCTCAGGGCACCACCAGGAGTTAAACCTGGAGCCCAGACGTAGGGAAAAGCATGGCTTACAGGTCAGGGATTGGGCTGGACTGTGCACAGCAGCCATCAAAGCAGCACAGCTTAAGCACAGTCGAAAATCCTTCCCAGAACCATTTATTCATGGGCACGGGGTTCATTATGCAGGAGCTGGTGCAGATCAGAGGTAGGTGCCAGGGAACATTTAACACTTTGCAGAAAGGGGTGACTCAGCTGCACCATGGGATAGTGAGGAGAAACCAGGTCTGCTCTGCTCACGCTCTCACCAACCTCACTGCCTGCAGCAGGATTGCTCTGGCAATCTCTGGCTTCCCCCTGGAATCAACAAAAGTCCTGTCCTGTCACTCCTCTCTCCAGCTGACGCCTTGGGGAACCTACTTTAGAAACAGGCATTTGACCCAGTTCCCCAGAGGTGACATGATGTGAAGGTGTAAGATTAGCAGGGATCAGAGCAGGGATGCACTGAGCCAAGCAGAAGCAGCTGCTGGTCTCTCAGGCAGCACAGGCCCCAAAACTTGGCTGGAAATGGGCTTCCTGGAATTTCCATCTTAGAAAGGGGGTTTGATCCAGACAGAGAACACAAAGCCACCAGGGACATGGAATCTGCAAAGAAATGGAGTCAGGCTCCTTCCTGGCCACGTCCCTCTATATCCCTGTAGATAATGGTTAATGTATCTCCCTGTGGGCCTGACCCTTCCCTTCTGCCGAGGACCAGCTGTGCTGCATATCAATGCACACTTAGCTATTTCAATTTTTAAAATATGATAGAATCAGTGATGCTTAAAATGTACTTGTTAATGGCACCAGTTTGCGATTTCATTTTACTTTAATATAAACCATCTGCTCGGAGCAGGCGGCAGCTGCAGCTCCTCTGCCCTCGTGTCCCCACACAGGAGGGTGTCTCTGAGCTGCCACAGAGGATGCTGTGCATGGCACCAGGTATGGGCTCCACCTGGGTAACCCAGGGGTTTCCTGGTCCTCAGAGTAAGAGCTGACTGCAGTGACCAAAGGGCTGTTTCCTCTCCACCATGAAGGGCAGAGGCAGTGACTGGTGAGGTGACCAGGAGGGACTGGGCATTGATGTTGCCTTGGCCTCACTACTGAGAGGAGGGAGGGGAGGGCAGGCTGTTGATGGCTGTTCACAGACCCAAGAGACTCCAGCAAAAGGTGCCCTGTCCCCTCAGAAAGAAGGGGAAAGCCTTGTGTCCCAACGCCCTCCCTGAATGATGAAAGAAGGTGGTGCCACCCAGCACCTCTAGTTTGGATCCCACAGTGACACCCATGAGAGCTCCTGTGCAGTGAGTTCACTGCTGGTCTGGCTTGAGTACAGGTAAAGGACCAGATAATGCTGTTCTCCAGGCCTTTCCAACAGCTCACTGCTGTTCTTGAAGGCTCAGGTAGAGAGGCACAGGCTTGGAGTGGGGGTAGGACATCACCTCAAGAGCCATCGTTGCAATGCTGACCCTGGACAAGGGGAGGGAAGAGACAGAGGGAAGTGTTTTTTAAAGGATCAGATGGCCTTCCCAACTTCTCCCCTTTTAGCTTTGCGGTTCCAGAAAGCTCTGTTGGTTTAAAAAAAAAAATAAAATTTAAAAGAACAAGAAAAAAAGAAAAGAAAAGCAGAAAGAAAACTGAGAGAAGGAGACCTCTTCCCCTCCTACTCACGGGCTGAGGTATTCCCTGGGCAGCCCTCACTGTCCGTCATCCATCCATCACTACCCAAAATAAATACAAGTTTAGAGCAAAACTCATTAGAAAATAAAGTGCATCTGGAGTTGAAAAACCTCGGGGAAAAAAGGGGATTTTTTTCCTCTTTTGTTTTCTTTACAAAAAATATCCTTTAAAAAGAAAAGAAAAAAAGAAAGGGAGAGCAAGAGGACAGAGGCTCCTGGCCTGGGTTCTACAGGGCTGTCCCGTTGGGGAGAGGGATCTTGAACCCGCTCTTGAGCAGGGCGAGGCAGACGCAGAGGCCCAGCAGGCCGGCCAGGAGCACCCCCAGCACGGCCTTGAGGCAGGAAGTCCTGCTGCGGGTGAAGGTGCCGGGGCCCATGATGCTGAGCAGGGCCGTGCTCACAGTCAGCGTGTACACGATGGACACCCCCGTGTTGAGGGCCACGATCTTCCCGAACTTGGCGAAGGGGGCGATGATGCAGAAGAAGAGCGGGACGGTGGCGATGACGGTGGTGACGGCGCTGGACACGATGGCCACCCCCACGTGCCGCACGGCCTCCACGGTCCTCCACTGCCGGCACGCCCGGGGGTCCTGGGGGAGGGAGAGTGGTGTGAGGGCACAGCAACACGGGGCTGCACTCACAGCTTAGGCTTTGAATCACAGGATCAGCTAGGCTGGAAAAGACCTCTGAGGTCATCAAGTCCAACCTTTGACCCAACGCCACCTTGTCAACTCGACCACGGCACCAACACCAAGTGCCACATCCAGACTCTGCTTAAACACCTCCAGGGACGGTGACTCCACCATCTCCCTGGGCAGCCCATTCCAGTGTCAGATCACTCTCTCTGTAAAGAATTTCTTCCTAATGTCCAACCTAAACATCCCCTGGTGCAGCTTAAGACTGTGTCCTCTTGTCCTACTGCTGGTTCCCTGGGAGAAGAGCCCGACCTCTGCCTGGTTCCCCCATCCTGTCAGAGAGTTGTAGAGGTGGCTTAGCTCATGAAATCCCAGTCCACGACAAAGCACACCTTGGACAGTTCATTCAGTCTCTGAGCCCACTGGACAAACAGCCACAGGGTTGTTTGTCAACAATCCAGCAAAGCCTGTTGGATTTTGTGCCTCCTTTGCACCACGTCAGGCTGATTGCTGGGCCTGCACGACACAGGTGCTGCATGCAGGCACCAGACCTGGCATCAGGGATCCCAAGGTTTTGTGTGGTCTCCATCTTCCTAAAGAGACAAAGCTGTTAAGGAGGCCATAAAAAAGCTGGAGGTCCAGCATAGCACGGCAAAGCAATTTGCAGAGGTTATAGAAGGAGTGTAGGGCTGTTCCAGCACAGAATGTCTTCACTTGGACGTGAAAAGGGGTTGCTTTGGGCACAGCTGTGGCCAGCAAGAAAGGGACCCTCAGCTGGGTTTACTGTACTCAGGCACACAATCTCACAGTCTGAGCAGTCGGCTGGACAAGCAGCAAACACCCTCAGGGTGCTGGGAGGGTGGTGGGACATGTCCCCCCTTGCCTGTCGTGGGTCCTGCATCCCAGGCAAGTGGCACAGAGGGCACGAGAGGAACCAAGGCAAGACTCTAGGAAGAGCAGAACTCACCTCTGCCTGGTGCAGTGGCAGGTTCTCCCCTGCCAGCAGGTAGCCCTCCACCAAGTGCACACAGTAATCCACAGAGGAGCCAACAAGGATGGAGAGGGAAATGGCCTCCACAGCTCCCATTTCCCAGCCAGACCAGTACATGATGGTCACCACCAAGCAGACGACCCCTGTGTGAAGAAGGTGATGTCAGGCAAATGTCAAGGACTCCAGGACTACTGCCCAGGCCCACTGATACCAGTCAATCCCCGGGGAGTTTGGGATTGTATCCTGCAGGTCTGCGTGCCGGCCAGAGTCCTGTACACACACACTCCTGCCACAGAGGAAAACACTTCCCTCACCTTCCCTTGCCACAGGGACCATTCCATAAGGCAATCAGACCTGCTGGGGCTAGTGGAGCACCCAGATAAATCAGACTGATGCCAATCTAGACTAATTCTTGCTAAATGAATCCAAGCCCAGGCAGGCATGTGTGTGCACAGGCACTACAGGGAAGTGAGCCCCTTGTTTTGCTTGCTGGAGTTACACACACTGTTACTTTTTTAAAGGCAAGAATGGTTTGTTTGTGAGTCATGTGTGGGAGAGTAAGTGGTTTCAAAATGATAGATTTGATTTTTAAACTGAGAAGTTTAGCAACACACTTAGACCACAATGTCGCCAAATCACCAGTCAGGGAGAGGGAACTATTTACAAATTTGCTTCAAATACTAACAAAACTACTAAAATATTCAGCTTTTAACATCTCCCACTGCTTGGAAACAGCAGCCATGGTGCAGATTCTTGGGAAGTAATGCAATTGTTATTCAAAGCATGTGGGACTTAATCACATTATTATACATAACAGGCAGGGATGGCATTTGTGTAGCTAAAACCCTTATTTAAACAAATAGAAGGGATTGTGTAGATAAAACACACTGGGAATTAGGCACACAAATCTACTTTCCCAATGAGGTTCCTGTGCATTTGTTGAGAGTTTCTTCTGTTCACTTAGCAAGTCCATTCTCCAGGACTGACTCCTGGAAAGCCAGGAGGGTTTACACAGCGTAAGAACAATTCACTTCAAGTCACCTGAGACTCAGCAGTGCCACAACGCACCAACTGCAGACTGAGTGAAAGCCTGGCACATTGGAATTGGCATTTTTACCTAAGATGCTGAGCAGCACTGGCAGCAGGAGGAGGATGTGTGTGGTGAACACGGCCACTGCAGCCACACAGATGACCAGAGAGAGGACAAGACCATACAGGGCACTCTGCACTCCTGGAAGAGAAGAGCCAGCTGTTTGGATCCTGGAAGGCGACAGCTGCATGAGAAAGGCACCCTGTCTCTGCTGGCAAGGGACTCACACTGGGGGAGATGGGGGGGGAGAGAATGAGAGTGGAAAGAAGGTTATCAGCTTCTTGGATCTCACATCAGCAGGACTGATTTTCCTGGGCTCTGACTAGGATTTTGACAGTACACATTGCTTGGGGCAGGAACAGGCTTTAGGATTTTGCACAGCAATGGCAAGGGACTGAAGATATAACCCAGGCCCACCAGATGGGACAGAGTGTGCTGTGAAGATGTATCAGAGAGTGGGTTCCCAAGGAGAGAAACATGGCAGTCACTTGCCTATAATCTCCATGAAAATCTGCTTCCAGTGCTCACAGGTCTGGAAGCCGTGCCGGAGAGCAGAGCCCTCTGGGAAGAGCTGGAGCTGCTGCTGCAGGAATGTCTCCCATTTCAGGTAGTCAGCATAGGTCTGGAAGGATGACTTCCCCTTGTAGGTTGTCTGTAACAAGAAGAACTTGTTACTGGTGCCCTGCTCTTCTTGTGTGGCAAGGGGGGAGGCAGAACAAGCCAGCTGGAGTTGGCAGCACCAGGCAGAACTGGCAGTGGCATCTGCGCAAATCTGCCACCAGCTTTTTGCCTGAGCCAATTGTGGCACAAGCAGCCACTTCTTACAACTTGTGAGTGCAGGTATCTGTCTGCAACAAGGCACAGACACTGATAAACTCTAAGTTATGGCTGCAAATGAAAGTGGCCAGTGCAGAAAGAGCAGAGCTAAACCCCCAGAAGTCACAAGAATAAACTGTCACCAGGACAGATGGCGATGCCATGTGCTCACCGATTCAAATGCCATGGAGATCCACTGCACCTTCCCATCCTTCACCCCCACTGCCCCATGAGAGAGCTGTCCAGGCAGCAGGTTTGGCTCTGGGATGTTCTTGCACTCAGGGTGCAACATCTGCAGAAAGGAGGAGATGCTGTAACCTGGAGAGAAAGAAAGAGCAAGGGATGGAGAGCAGCACAGGGAATGGAAGCACACTGGAGCAAGGGAATAAAAAAAAACAAAACCAAAAACCACCAAACCAAAACCCACAACCAACAACCCAAAAAGAGAACCCCAAGAGGAAGCTGCAGGCCCCATTTGTCAGCTGTTGCTATCCCTTGCCACTCTGGTTTGCCAAAGCCCTGGAGGTCTCAGCACCAGAGCCCTCAGCTGCTGTATTTTGAAGGGACATTCCATGCTATCAGCACGGGACAGGACACTGCCACTGCTGTCTGTCCCCAGCTGTCAGGAAGCAGCACAAACAGCAAGTGCTGAGGGCTGTCTGCAGGGATTTTTTTCCAGACATGAGATTGGCTTTTGGCCTGAAGCCAATATGCACTTCCTAGGCTCAGCTCCACAACCTGGTGACCTCTTTAAGTTGGAAAATCTGGGCATTGGTCAGGTATGCAAAGCCATAGACACAGTAACCTCACTGCAGTGAGATCAGGTGTGATTTGATGGTTACTCAGGAGCTACCAAGAAGATATTTACTGATTCAGAAGATTAAAGTGTATCACAAGCAATACCCATGACTGGAAAGAACAGACGCAATTCTGTTCTTATCTGCCTGGATTAAATCCCAAAGAACACGCCTTTGTGGTGTCTTTGGTGTCAAAGAGGCCGTTTTTCTTTCTCATGTCCCCAAAAGCACAACCAAGGGCATGTTCTAGAAGGGCCAAGCTGCCTTGGGAAGAAAAGGAGGCAGCAAGCAGCAGCCACCCTGTGTGGTTTGCAGCTGAGGAGCCCAGCTCAAGCAAGCCCTGCTGCAGGCAGAGCTGCAGGCAGGAGTTAGTCCAACCTACCCGAGGGCAGGCACTGAGCCCCTCCAGGCTTCACCAGCTCCTCGTTGCTGGCAATGGCTTTGCAGAGGCGGCACAGGTTGCCAATCTCTTTGAAGAGGTCGAAGCTGTCATCGTAGATAACGCTGCCCTTTCACAAGGAGACACAACAACAGGAGCACCACACGTGAGGCACACACATACAGCCACTGGCACGAGGAGGCAGAAGCCAAGTCCTCTCCTGGCTACACAGCCTGGGCCCAGCTTGTACAGACCACAGGAAACCCACCAGACATCTTTGCCTTACCAGATAACCCCGGAAGAAGCTACATGTCCTGCCCACCCCACAAAAGTCAGGCAGTACAACAGAAACACATAAATGAACAGCCCCCATGCCATGCCCAAAGCCATTAGGGTCTGCCTCAGCAGCAGCTCTGAATCCCTAGAAGTGCCCAGCACAAAACTCCACCTTTCTGCCCATCCCACTGCCTACATTTCTCACTGCCCTTTCCAAAGGGAACAGGCAAAGGCTGATTCTGCACAATGCCCCCAAATCAGAGGGCAGAAAGAACAGCAGAAAGCTGAAGTGCATCAGCCAAGGGACCAGAGCTAAGCATAATTTTCCTGGGGAAAGGCTGTGAATGTGTCAAGGTATCAGATCTGGGAGATAAAGCTGTTCCAAGAAAAGTCACATTTAGTAACTGTTCTCTAGAGTAATTTATTTTTATTCTTTCACGTTAGTATCTCATAGCAAGATAAACAATTATAGAAAAACACCAGTTCCCTCAGTCTTGAATTTGAGGTGAGATTTCATACTGAGCTCAAGATGGTTTTATTTCCAAAGTCCTCAGGAAAGCCAGATTTAGACTCAAAATTAGAAGGGTATATACTGCACTCAAAGAGATTTTCTGAAAAGTCTGAGGTGTTTTCAGTAAGGGCTTCTTGACCTCCATTATTTGTCAATTTGCTAGAACAGAAGTGTACTTTTGGCTCATCACAACGCTGCCAACTCTGCTCCTCCACCTGTCTGGATGGCTGGGCCACCTGCCCGGGCTGTGAGGATTAACTAGACCCCACCCAGAGGGGCTGTCCCACCCCCCGGGCTGTGTGTACCATGTCTCCGATGACGTGGTTGTCCAGGCGCCTCGTGCGGTTGACGCCCCTGATCCCGAACACCACGAACACCATGGCTCCCGTGTCCACCAGCGGCCGCACCGCCGGCTTCCCACAGCCCGTGTTCATGCACGGGTTAAACCCAGACGTGGCCGACGGCTTCGCCCTGGGTGCTGCTGCTGCCAAACACAAGGAAAGGTTGGTTACGTTAGATGGCCAAAGAGCTCCGACTCCCTGGATCTGGCAGCCAGGAGGGAATCGTCAGCTCACCTTTCTCACTGGGAACGTACAGGATGCCTTTGGTGGGTCCATCCGGGCTCGAGCTGAGCAGGCAGCCCGGGGGTGCCACACACACTCGGCCGTGGTAGGGGGGCTTGTGCGACTGAGCAAAGTACAGCTTCCTGTGCAGCAAAGAAAGTTTGTTAAGGGGGACCAGAGGTAGTGAGGATGATTTGCCGAAGCATTACGTGGAAACAGGCATTCTCGGGGGCAGAAGGAAAGGGAAAGGTGAGCATTTCCAGGCCTGGATCCCTAGCCATTGCATATTGTGTGCTGCCCATGCAGCCCAAGAGTTCAGGTGGGCAAGGACAAGAACAAGATCAGCAACGTCTTTTTGCCACCCAACGAAATCCCCAGTCACAGCCCTGCCCCTGTGAGGCCTTTGGCACGTTGGTGATGCTATGGGCCTGCAGAATGACTGCAGAGATGGGGCACATGTGCAGCAAAGCAAGTTCTGGGGTCACGGATGTCACCGACTGAGGGCAGGACTGGCACTGGGCATTAGGATCAGCCTCTCAGCTGTGCTGTCTCTGCTGCCTGGCCAGGAGGGGTTTGGAAGCTTACCGTGTTCGCTGCTGCTCCTTGGAGGCCACGTAGAAGCTGAAGTCGAACTTCCAGCCCCTCTTGGTGTCACAGGACAAGGTGGTCATCATCCACTTCCTGGGGCTCGTCTGCTTAAGCAGCCCTACTGTGGACACACAAGCTGTCAGCTTCCTGGTGAAGTTACCGAAAGGCACTCTATACACCTAAGCAATGGATTAATGAAAACAGACACTTAACTCCACAGGGTTGCAGCCTGTTGCACATTAGCATCACACACTCCCCTCCTCCCTGAGCACTGGCACAGCCACACAGATGAGCACTGCAGGCACGACCCCAGCCACCCCCTG
Organism: Lepidothrix coronata; assembly: GCF_001604755.1. Classification (NCBI taxonomy): domain Eukaryota; kingdom Metazoa; phylum Chordata; class Aves; order Passeriformes; family Pipridae; genus Lepidothrix; species Lepidothrix coronata. The sequence continues at coordinate 91,676 of NW_016690579.1, forward strand.
GCCCTCCCCTTCCCAGGCTTGGCCAGCATGTGATGGGGCCCCTCAGCACCCCAAATCCCAGTGGCCTGGGCTGAATGGTGGCTGACATCTGCTCAGTGACACCCACACTTCTGCTTCCATTGCTGACAGTCACATCACAACAGCGACAGGGGAGTATTGTGGCACTACAAGGCATAATCTTTAACAATGCCAGGCACAATGCCTTCCTTTCTAACTTCCTTACTGCCAGTGTCACCCAGAGCTACCTAGGACCCCCATGGAGAGACAGGAGGAGGCTCTTGTGCTCACCTGCTGAGTGCTGCACTCTTGGTAGAGGGGTCCAACATCCTGGACTGACTCACCTGGAATGAAGGCACCTCCCCGTCTCCCGGTGACACCGTCTGCCAGGGCGCAGGGACACTGGCATTGAGTGAGAATCTGTAGATGGCTGGTCTTCCCTTGCTCCTGGACTTGGAGATGTACACAGTCCCCTGGAGATCTGAAGAAAACAGAGGGCATGAGGGTTGGTGGTACTTCTCAATCAGCAAATCCTACAGATGTGGACAGGGCACAGGAGGGTTCTTCTGATCTGCTCTCTCCTCTGGGACAGCAGGCACAGCCTCTGCCTTCTGGCAGCACAACACACTTTCCAAGGCTGTCACAAATATATCCTGAGCTGCAGTAATTCCTGATGGCTTATTGATTCATGGCATCTTGGGACCCGGCCCAATAACTCTTTTATCCTCAAAATCCCTGCAAAACAGGCTGAATTTACTGTCCTTGCAACCTGCCAACAAGGTTGTGACACAGGCCCAGGATGCAAAAGCTTGGAGTTCCCAGCCCTGTACTCAGATCAGAGGGATCTGTCACTAGGCTGTACTGCCACTTGGGTTACAGGACCCTGTCCTGGAGAGCAGGAGGCATTCAGGGGAAGTGGGATTGTAAAGACACCTTTTATACCCAGCACTAGGGCTCAGTGGGGCAGGCTCTGAGGAGAATTATTCCCCATCAGCTATTCAGTGAGCATATGGTTTAGTTTCTACCCAAGTGGATCCCTGGGCCCTGGCCCCAAAGTAATCAGTCATCATGCCCCACTCACCTTGCTGTCCTGTATCACTTATGCTGCCTTTGCTTCCCCAGGGTGACCCTGAGCCCCTCTTCTTTTTTTCCAAGGAGGTTCGGATGTTGTTCTGCAAACTGTGGGGCTTTTCCTGAAACAAACCTGTCCCACAAGGTTAGTCAGGGAGGAAAGAGTGAAGGGCACAAGAGACCTACCAGCCCTGTGCACACCACAGACACTGCTGCTGAACTCCAGACCCTGAGAAGGCAACACAGAGCCCCAGCTGGGCACTGACACGAGAGCAGCACTTATGAATAAAAGGAGTCAGTTTTTGTGGACTATTAGGGAATTGCTCCAGCAGAAACACTCAGACAGTTCCTGGCTAAAGCAGGAAATACTATTCAAAATATTCCACTCTTACAGGCAACTCAGCCATCCCACTCCCAAGGTGTACCTCCCTTCAGCAGGGTCCATCCAGTGAGATATCTGAACACCGCAGGCCTCTGCCTCAGCTCCTCCAGCCCAGGGTGTAGGCTGGGCTGCACCCACCATGGTCTGGGGAGCAGCACTCTCACCTGAGCAGGTAATGCAGGAGATGCCTTCGGCACTCAGGTTGTATTTCAGGTCCAGCAGCACCTGGATGTTGGTGTCAGGCCGGAACAAGACTGGAGCACGGCTGGCGGGATGGAGGCGGCTGGCAAAGAATATGGACAGGAGCAAAACAAGGAGGAAGAGCCCTGCAAGGAAAGCCCAGGTGAGTGTGTGGGACCCTACATGAACCTTGCACTTAAGACATACTCAGAGAGCAGGCATGTGGTAGAAAGATGATGTTTTCAGCTGGGAAAAGAACAACCTCTAAAGCACACTGGCAGCTGGGCTTTCTTGCAATGAGCCCCATGCCTGGAAAACCCCATCAGGGCTTGCCATTTTAGATCTGAGTGAAAGGAAAGGGATGGAAAAGTTCCTAATGCAGTTCCCTTAGGGACTGACTGTTCTGGGAACACTCTTCCACTGTGATAGAAGCCATTTACCATGTCCCTTTTCCCATCTCTTGTCACTAATAATCAAGACTTGGGGACTGACTGAGATGCAGTCGAACCCTCTAAAATCCATGCAGATGGAACACCAGCCCTCCTTCCTTACCCACAATCACCCATCTGCTCTTCACTGCAGACCACAGCACCCAGTGTTCCAGCAGCTCCTGCAGGCGGGTTATCAAGTGCCCCCGGTTGCTCTTCTCTGCAGGGAGCTGCAGATTCTCTGGCATCACGGACACCAAGGGGACATCCCCCATTTCCAGCGAGACTAGAAGAGAAATCAGAGGCGGTCTCAGTGTCATGAGTGTCTCTCAGAGCTCTCTGCTCTCCTTTACCAAATCTTCTGCAAGGTGCTGTACAGCTCAAGCTAAAGATGGAGTAAGACCCAGGCACAGGCAGTGATTTCCAGGATGTCACAGGAAGCTTCTTTGTCAAGTCACTGCCGTGTGACAGCTACACTTTTGAAACCATGGCTCAGTCTAAATCTATGCTTCAGGCTGTTCCTCCTCTGCCAGATCCCACAGACATTGTCCATAAGGTCACAGGGACACTGCATGCTGCTTGGGCCAAACAGAATTTGTCCCTGTCCCACTAAATATGTCTTACTGCTAATTACACACAGCTGACCTCTTCCTGACTGCAGCCTGGCTCCTCTCTGGTCTCTTTTCTCCAGCTCAGGGATGCCAAGGGAACTGCCTTCTTCTCTACACGTGAGAAGTGGGCACTGGCTGTGGTGGGACCAAGCCTGGCACTCTGTAGAGCTGCCCCACAAACCACACTTGGGCACTGACTGGAACAAGCTGCTTTGCTTCTTCATGAATTACCTGATGCCAGGGGCCCTGGAGGAAGGGATCCTGCTGGGAGGGATTATTTCCATACATCACCAGTGCATGTGGCTCTGGCATACTGAGGAGAGCTCTTGCAGCACAGAGTCAGAGCTTCTCTGCCTGCCTGTCACAGGCAGCTCAGAGCCCCCTCTGCAGCCAGGGTCTGCCTGTGCTGTGGCATTGATCCATTTGCCTCCAGCTCCAGTTTGCTCCCAGGCCTGAAAGTCACTCACTGCCCACACCATTGCCATTGGGGATTTTAAAAGGAAGAGTTTCCAGCAAGTTTTAAAAGCCAAATACAAGAAAGCATGACCCTGTAAGCACCTTTATCTTCAGATCAGGGCTGGAAGGATTATCTCCTGCCAACAACAGATAGGGAATTTCTGGGCTTTTTTTCTAGATTGTTTATGTGGTCTCACTGCCCTTTTCGTGCTGTGACAGAGGAACTGCTCTGGAGAGGTGATACCAGAGAACAACCAAGTGTTCTCTCTCCTGCTTCTCAAATGCAGTGCTCCGAATGGCAGGGAAGAGAGGAAAACTCTGCTCAAAGTTGAGCTGTCCTGGTGCTATGGATAAGGTGCTATGGCTTCATCCATGCCACAGTCAGAGCTCCCAGGAAGCAGATCACATTGGACCCAGGAGAATTAGCAAGGTAGTTAGAAAGCATTGTATTGACACCCTCTGAAGATCTCAAAGCAACTTTATAACTGTGAGTGAGTTCTGACTCCTACAACCCCCTGTGCCAGCACCATCTCCAACTCACAATTAGGAGAACTGAGGCAAGGACCAGGGACAGGGAGAACAGGAGGAACAGGGCAGTGTGGTCCCCCTGAAGGCACCACACCACAGGCACATACCAGGCTCCTCCTCCACGCTGAGCAGTGGGATGTCATCATCAAGGTAGGGAAGGGTCTCTCTGCCTGCCCTGGGGGTGGCCTCTGGGGCAATGAAGAGATCTTCAGCCAGGTGCAAGGCTCTCTTTTTGGTGCACTTCTGACTACAGCTGGATTGGAGCAGGAAAGGAGACAGAGGCAAGAGTTTTAAGGCACATACCCTGTAAAGAGTTCCCAGTGGGCTCCTTCAGTGACAAGGAGAGCAGCAGCAGCCTGCTCTAATTACTTGGAAAGACAACAGGCACTGCCACGAGCCATTTCCATTGCTAAGTGCTGAGAGGTCAGGGCTGGGCTGGATACACAGAGCAGGGCTGGGCTGGATGCACAGAGCAGGGCTGAGCTGTGGCCACTGGGTGCTGAGTGACAGGAGTTTCAGCAGTTCATCTCCCTGCTAATGAGTTAAATCAGGCCAGGTCATCTGCGAGGCTAAAGAGCAGGGGAGGGGGAGATGTGCTGGCTTCAAACACAAATCTGCATGTCCTGCTTGTGCTCACAGGCAGGAGCAGTGGTGATCTGTCTGCCTTGCAGGGCTTGTGTCTCCACAGCTTGGAGGTTTAGCTGTGCTCTGAGGACACAAATGGCTCCAAAACCCCGTGGGATTCAACCCAGAGGACTGACTGGCACTGCAGAGTCTGGATCTTGGGAGGCACCTATGAACATGCCAGAGGAGATTAGTGAGACCCAGGCTATGAGACTGGGACCTAATGCTTCCATTTTGCTCCAATCTGGAATGGCAGAATTTAAATTTCCCTTCTGATGGAGGGAAAGCCTGAGAGGACTGAAGATAACTGAGATGATAGGGCAGGAATTTGCACACTGCCTTGAGTTCCACAGGCTGCAGGGCTCACCTGGTTTGGCAGGAGCTCTCCAGTGGGGACACATAAAGGGTCCATATTCCAAGAGCAGCTGGCATGGTGAAGAGCACAGCTACCCAACAGCAGGACACAATCAGTGACATGAAGAGCCCAAAGTCATGCACAGCTGGGATCTACAGGAAGAGAGAGAACATGGAGTTGGGATCAACTGGGGCAGGAGAGCTGGAAAGATAGCAGGCAAGAAGTAGATGTCTGGAGGAACCTGAGAGCAGCACACGCTGACCTCAGCCATGGTCATCAGCAAGCCTGGTAGGTAAAGCACTGAGACAGAGCCTGAAAACCACTGGATCCTGTTTGGCCAGTGGCACAGGAAATATTGTCTTGAATGCTGATACAGGGAGAGTGTCCAGTGCCTTACAGCAGGTGGGGACAGCCCTGCAGGGTAAGCAGGCGGGATCCCCCTGCGCTGGAGGAGAGGACAGATGGTGCTGGCAGGTCCCCACTGTCTTAGGCCCTCTGGCAGACATGGAAAACCCCAAATCCCACGGGTGCAGGGTACCTGAGAGAAGATGTTGGCAGCATATGCTGCAGCTGTGGTGAGGGAGGTGAAGAAGGTGGCCTTCCCTGCTGTCTGGATCGTGTGGATCATGCGCAGCCGCAGGTCCTTGAGGTGGGTGGCTTGGCGGTAGGTGTTGATGAAAACAAAGACATCGTCAACCCCTGGAAAAACAGGGCAGAGCTGCTGATACTTCACTCCCACAGTGGTGACACATGCTAAACATCTCATTTCCCCCTCGACATTTGACCTGCAGATATTACACTTGGAGGTAATGGAGGGAAAAGGCCTGGAAATTCAATCTGCATTTGCCACCATCACCTTCCTCTCCCCCGCAGGCAGGAGCTGAGGCAAGGCAGCACAGGGAGGCTTTGAGAAAAGACGTGCTTACCAATCCCCACAATGACAAAGGCAGCCACACCATTGAGTATACCCAGGTACTGGATCCCAAATACGACGTGGTACAGGAACAGAGCCACCAGGCAGCTCAGCCCGATGCTGGCGATGCCAAAGAATGACAGGAACACTACAGCAGAAAAGAAACATGGAAAAAATAGTATCTCTGGCCACTCCCAGGAGAACAGACACCCCCCATCTGCCCTGTTGGAATACCCCCATGAAAGTGTTGGTGAGAGAGAATAGCTCAGGCTGCAAGAATACTGCTTGCAGACTCCTTCCTGTGAGGCCCCTCCATGAAATGATATCAGATTTACACCAGTGTTAGCAAGATGGGAATTTGCATCTTATTTTTGATTTCCTGGGAGACTTCCCCTCACCCTGCCCACATGTCTCTGGAGAATAAGACTTGTGTGCCCTTCTTGCACGCTGCTGTGCCACACAGCCAGGCTGGTGCCAGGGCATCAGAGCCTCTCCCGGGGCTCAGGCAGGGGGAATCACAGCACATTTGGATTTGTGTGAGAGCAGGGCAGCTGTGACCACAGCCTACCTGAGCAGGAGGTGAGGATGTAGACCAAGACAGCTATGCAGCTACTGCTGATGAAGGCCAGCAACATGTCGTTGTTGAAAGTCCTCCTCACCTCATAGTCAAACAAATCCGTCCCTCCGTACAGCACCTGGACCTTGCTAGGGTGGGAAGACAGGAAAGAAGAGGAATAGGCAGAGCTGAGTGCAAAAGGAGCAGAGCCAGGTGATTTAAAGCACAGTGTCTCCTCCAGAGCCAAAGGAGGTCACTGCTCTAATAACCTGGCAGTTCTCTGAGGAAACTGCTCTGAGTGGCGAGATCAGGTTGAATGAGGTTGCTGCTGGAGGTGAAGTTCACACAAGAAGGGAGAAAAATAAAGAGCAGGTCTAATATTTTAAAAATTCCTCCAGTGCATGGTGGGTCTTTGGCAATAATAGACAGCTCTTGAAGCCTCCAAAGCCAATTCCATCTGGAATCCTAATCATTGCTTATTATATTAGCAGAGCGGATGCAGGCAGAGTGAGAGCTTATCAGAAACCATATGATTTACCAGCTTCTGCCTCTGGAAGTGGGCTCTGAGCAGAAGTAATCTGAGATAATTTAGCCAGGAGTACAATAATGCTGCACCATAGGAGACTATCGGGGGTCTGAGCCTCAGAACTGAGCCTTGGCCCCGATTCCCTTTCGGGTTCTCATAACCTCAACCTGCTCTGCCAGCCCATATCTGAGAGTGCTCTGTGGCTGCCTGTTCTCAGGGCTGACAGGGGCTGCCTGCATTCCAAACTGCTTTTGAGGATCAGTATCCCTTCATTCTGGGAGCTACTGAGACTCAGAGCAGTAGAGCTGGAGCCTAAGAAGGTACAAACACTGGGACTCACTGCCTTCCCTCAGCTGTCTGGGTACTGAGATGCTCTTGTAGCTCTGTTTTACCATCTCTCTCTCACAGGCATTGAGTAAAGCTGTATTCAACAAAGTCATACAGACCTGGTGGTGGAAAAAGTCTGCATTTCCTGAGACTTATCCTGCCCTGAAACTCCCCTCCCTATCCCTCTGCAGAAAAAGCAAAAGCAGAATTGGACCTGCAGGTTGATGACCTGCATACAGACCATTTCACCCCCTGCATCAGAACAGCTAGGGACAAATTCAGAGCAGGAAGGCAGCTCTGTTTGATACAGTGGCACTGGATCTGTGAGGTGGAGGCAAAGAGATCCAATGCCAGACAAGGGCTCAGTGGAAGGGCAGGCACTGGTTTTAACCTTCAGTCCCTTTTCATTGTCTCTGCTGGTGTCTCTGGAATGTTGCTGCCTCAGAAGTGGCATCAAAGGGAAGCAGTGGGTTTCTGCCATATGCTCCCCACCCTCATTCACAGCTCCATGCATGAGCCCAGCTTCAAAGGAGATGCTTTTTCTCCTCTTCTGGAGCATTATGCCATGGCCACTGTCCAAGGCTGACCAGCAGTCTGAGCTGGCATGCCAAGCCTTCTGTGCCTGGTGCCCTCCCAGTGAGGCTGAACAGAACAGGGCTGTCAGAGCGGAACAGACACATCTGCCCTGTGTGAACCTTCAGGCAGAGCTTTTACACCCTCAGAGGCCTGGTTCCACCCTCTGCCCTTCCCTGCTCCCAGCCAGGCACCTGCCCTGCCTGCACACACCCTCACCTCGTGGACTGCTTGGCCAGCATGGCCACGTAGGTGATGACGAAGTTCTGGAACTTGCGGCGCTGCTCCTCCCAGCGATCCTCCACCGAGTAGTAGTTGGGCAGGGGTGCCCCAAAGAGGATTTCGCTCCTCAGCAGGGAGCTCTTCATGTTCTCAGCAGACAAGCCCTCATCCACATACCAGTAGAACTCAGGGTGGGTCATGGCCAGCTCCAGGGACCCTGCAGGACAAGGCAGCACCACCTTTTTTAGACCCTGATTGATCGTTTTAGCAAGGCACGGGATCTGGTCTGACAAAGGGAAATTAGGAGTGATCCTGTTCTTCATCAGAGGGATGCTGACTGCTGCTGCCTTGCAGAGAGCAAGGAGGGCTGGGGGAAAGCTGGATTGCAAAGACTCACCTTCTACTTCTGCTTTGTGACTCTGCTTCTGATGCTGCCTACACGCAGTTCCCCTGTCAGGGACATCTTCCACCTGACTGACCTGAACCACAGCTCCCTCAGCCAGCAATGCACACAACATCCCCATCCTCACTCCAACTGCTGGATGCACTTCCTTCCTCTACACTGGGACAATATTTGCTCCATCACCCTGGGAAGCACAAGAACTAAACAATGCCCAGGGAAGAGGAGAAGTCCTGGCTCTGCTCTGACATGGTACCTCTGCCATCTGATGGTGTGAAGGATGTAGAGATGGAAGCACTCAGCCAGTTCTGAGTAAGAGGCACTGTCTGTCTACCCCTAAAATCCAGTTTCCTTGAGTTCACACCATAAAGACCCAGAAACTATGCTCTTTCCTGTTTTGGTAACAGTATTACTCACACTGGAGCAGATGGAGTTAATTCTTTCCCTGCTCCCTGTATGGCTCCTGGACAGCTCTCAGCTGAGCCTGGCTTGGGAGACAGATGGAGGTTTCATCCCACAGCCACATCACACCCACAGACTCCTCATGAGTCACCTCTTTTGCACCATCCAGAGCCTCTGCTCTGCTAGAGGTGCACAGAACAGGGTACAGAGCTGGGAAGAGGAGGCAGGCCCTTCCTCCTCCTCTCCTTATAGGAGACTTTCCAGCTGGTGACTCACAAGCTGCCTTTCAAGCTCCAGAGCAGCCCACAGACCTCTTTCATCTGCTCTGTGGCGCAGGGGGGCTCATCCCTATTGTCTGTCCAAGCCCTGACATTGCTCTAGTTACCCACAGCCATTCACAGGGGACAAGGGTCAGCAGAAGAGGCCTGTACCATGCCCCTCACTTGTCCCTCTCGCTCAGCTGGGGGGGCCCGTGTGACCAGTGATTGGAGTTGATGAAAGGGTTGGAAAGGGGTCCCAGTACAGAAAAGACAATTCCTCAAGGCACAGCCCAGCAGGCTCTTCCTCTCTGTACAAGGCAGTCTCACCCCTCTCAGCTGCACACCAGGGACTGCCTGAACTTCAGGAGGTCCTTTCGTTGAACACACCAGCCCTCGCCCATGGCCCTCAGCTCACCTTGGATGTCAGCAAGGTCTTGTCCCATGCCATCATAGTAAATCTTCCCTCCTCTCTCAGTGGGGAAGAAGTAGGTCATGAGGGAGCTGGGAGGGGAGCAGTAGGAGTAGGAGCCCAAGGGCAGGTCCTTCAAGACCTCATGGGGCTTCCAGCAGAACTCCCGGAAGCGAGGGTGGTCCATGATCTTGCGCTCGACCTCGTGGATGGTGACCAGGCGCTCGGTGGTGAAGATGTTGTTCTCCGAGTCCCCCCGCGCCAGGAAGATGAGCTCGATGCGCCAGTGGGCGTGAGCCTGCGTGTTGGCACTGATGTACGTGCTGGAGTAGTCCCAGCGTGGGGCTCCCCTCCCGACCCGGGACGTCCTGTTCCCTGGGCTGGGGTGGACACGGGGCTCGGGGGAGCTCGTCCTGCCCTCGGGGGAACTGCGCCTGACCCGCGCGCTGACCCCGAGGTGGGAGGCGTTGAGGTGAAGCTGCTGGAGCTGCTCGAAGATGAGTCTCTGCAGGGTCTCGGAGGTGAAGTCAGCCAGGTCCCGGCGGTTCCTCCCCCAGGACCCAAACTGGGATTTGAGGGCCAGGGCGAGAGCGTCGAAGCGCTGCGAGGACTCGTGGTTGCGGATCTCGAAGGCGTTGTAGGAGATGTCGATATCCAGGGCCGGGTAGTGCAGGAACATGACAACAGCCAGCACAGCAGGGATGGCACAGCCCAGGAAAAGGATGAAGCCAGCGCAGTACGGGTTGGTAAACACCCAGCCAACAATATTCCAGAAGCCAGACACGGGCAGGGTGACACGCAGGGGCCTGACCCTGCACGGGCTTTTCCCACACAACACAGCACCCTCTCGCCTCTTGCGGGAGCTGAAGGCCACCTCTTCATCCTCCTCCTCCAGCCAGGCGTCCTGCAACAAGGGGTCATCTTCTGTGTCCATGTCCAGCGCCTGCACACAGGGGCAGAGAAAAGCAGTCAGCAAGGCCCAGCAGTGGTGTCCCAGGCACAGCCATGAACCCACAGCAGCTGCCCAAGGGTCCCAGCAGCAGAGGTGGGAGGAAGGCACATTCCAGCTCCCTCAGGAGCAAAGCATCCCTCCTTCCAAACCCCACAGGCTGGCTACAGCTGCTGAAAAAGCAGCCTTGCCATGGGGTGTCCCACATCCTGCTGGGCAGAGGAACCAGAGAGGCAGAAGTTCAAACAACAGTCCCAGAGCTCAGTGCTGAGGCAGTGGAGGGCTCTGCAGGGCTCTGCATGGCTCCAGGAGCACCAGGCACAGAGACTGCAGGGATTCACATTGTGCTGCTCTGACTGCAGCAGCAGGAACATTTAATTAGCTAACCTGGTTCTCACACCGAGGAATGGTTCATGCTATCAGATAAAAAATGCAAGGGAGTGTATCTTCCTCTCCTTAAAACAGACAATAGGTTTTCCCCAACTATTTATAGCTGTATTCATCTTTCCCACAAGGTGTGCATGTGTGTGCACCCAGAGCCAGAAGCACAGGCACACACACACATATGCACAGACTGAACCCCCCCTGAACTCGCTGTGACCCTGCTCCAGTCCCTCGAGGGATATCCACCTCCAGGGTGGGAAGGGAAAGGGCTGAACACCCCTGCTTTCCTTTCCACCCCTGTGGGATATTATTCGTGGAGTGTGTTTTCCCTGTTCCTATGGAATAACCAGGAAGCAAGAGCAGTTACTGCTCCCATGGAACGCAGCAGGAAACTCTCCCTGATCACTTGGGCAGGAAAGAAAGGGATAATCCCTGGGAGGTGCTCACCTTTGCAGGGGTTTGCCAGCACACACAGGTTCCCAGACTTTCCCTGGGTGTCTCAGGGAAGCCTCCCAAGCCAAGGATCCACAAGTGGTGGTCCCTGAGAGCAAAGCCCAGACCCTGTAAGCATCCCTTCCTTTCCCAGCCCTGGGCAGCAAAGCCAGCAGTCCCCACTCACTGAATGAATGAATGAACAGGTTCACTTTGTTACCTGACCCTGGGAGTTGAAAGCAATTTACACACAGGCCAGAAACAATTTACGAGCTTTGATCCTAACCAGTGTTTTTATTTTAACAGGCTTTATATCAGTAGGAAGATAAATTCCTTGCACCTCTTAACTGTAGGTCCTCAGAAGACCTGGGAGCTGCATGAACTTGGACCGAGAAGAAAAGCAATGGGGCAGAAATGCCCCCTGGCAGGAGAGGGCTGTGCAAAGGAGCAAGGGTCACAGCAATCCCCCTGGCTCTGCTCAGCCTGGGCAATGCCAGTGGCTTTGCTCAGAGAGAGTTCATGGGAGCTCCAGCAGCTCCCATGGGATTCAGTCTGGTCTGGACAGCAGAGTGCTCCCAGCACCACAGAGCCTGTGGAGAACAGGGAACCTCTGAGCTCCAGCCCCCCTGTTCCTGTCCACACGTCGGTGAATTTAATCTGCAGCTGCTCCTGTCCCAGAACATCCCACCCCTCCTGTCAGAGTGAGGGCAGGGGCTCTCCCAGCCCCTCTCGTGCAGTGGCTCACCCACCCCGGCCAGGCTGCGGAGCTGTGCAGGAGGGCACAGCTCTCCTGCTCTGCCACCCCACAGTGCCAAAACAGACGGGCACCACTGCTGGCACATGGCCACAGCCCCTCTCCTGCCAGGCCTCCAACCCTCAGCAGGCTAAGAAATAGGGTGAGGAGAGGATGGCTCACAAAACCCTGCTGTGCTGTTTCCCCCCTCACATGCAGGGCTGTTAGACAGCAAGAATAAGGCAAAGGGGGATCATTTCAAGCCTCTGGAAAGGTCAGGAGAAATCTATCTGGTTTTGGGTTCCACTGAGATTTCCTTAATATTCAGGAGGCATAATCCTAAACAGCCAGGGAGTGTCTGAAAGTTTCCCTGAAGATCCCTGGATCACTGTGTGAGCCCTGGGCACTGGGGCAGAGCCAAGAGCACATGAATGGTGGTGCCCAGGACAGGCACTGGCCTGCAGGTGCTGCTCAGCTGTGTGGGCACACAGACCCACGTGCTCTTACTTGTGTCATGACAGGGAGGAAGCTTTCCCAGGTCCCTGAATGTGCAAATAAATCCTCTCCCATTTGCTTCTTAAGGCAGTCCTGCCTTCTCTCTCACACTCTACACTCCCAAATACAGCCATAGTCCTACCCAAGATGTGTCCATAGCCTGCTAGCATGTCAGCCACAGCTCACAAGTCGCCCAAAACTGCTCACCTTTGCAGTCAGGCACCCTCAGCACACCCTTGGCCTGTGTGTGACCCCCATCCATCGCTCAGCTGACAGGTACTGTCACCCTTCAGCCTCTGAGGGACAGCCAAGCTACAACCTCAGCCCACATTAGTGCAGGTGGTGCTGCATGAACACAGGCAGGTGCAAACCTTACTCATCCCACCTGGGCAGGTTGGTGAGGACCTGCAGTTACCTCCCCTCCACTCCTGCCCTTTCTCTGGCCTGGGCTCTCCTTCAACAGAACAGAGTTACTGCGAGACCTGAACAAGTGCACGTGTTCTCTCTTTAGAAAGAGAGGTAAAGAGCCATAATAATTTCCCATTTATTGAGCTACTGAGGAGAAAGAGGGAAAAGATTCTAATCCTGAGACAGAAGAGCCTGCACGTGACAAGAAAGGGAAATGAGAGCTAGTGAGATAATAATAAGGCAGAAAAGGGATCACACCCTCTTCTTTCTTAACCAAGAGCTAAATCCTCAACTCAAGGATGGGATTAGACCTCAGGCATCTCCCTCTGGCTCTTCCATCCACTCTCCCAGGGACTGCAGTATAACAGATGGGCACTTACAAGGTCTGATGACCAACCCGTGTCACCCCCTGGCTGCAGACTGGTACAAACTCTGACACTGGTGTAAACCCAGCACAGCAAATGCTGGGAAAGCCCCAAGACTATAAACACATGAGAACTGAGTCAGGGAAGGATCAAGATTTGGTCTGGGAGAGAGGCAAGGGCAGTACAGCAGGCACCTGGGCTGCACTGTCCCTGGCAGTGAAGCCTCCCTCTGCTCGTGGGGTGTGTGTGTGCCTGAATCCACAGCTCTGAACCCCCTTCATGGGGCTTTACCACATGATTCGGCTCCAAAGCCAGACACAGCACACTTGGCACTGCCCTTGGGACTCGTCTGGCTTTGCTGCCTTCCTCAGATCCTGCCTGGGTCAGGATGAAAGCTCATCCAACCCAAAACACAGCAAACGGAATCGGCAGCAGAGATAAACCCTGAAATCAGCCAGAAGGGGATTGAAGTGCATTTTTTCTGCTTGAATTGTACTTGAGGGCTTCGCCTGTTTTCCCTCCACCACCTCCCGTACTATCCAGGCACTCCCAGCACTGAATCGTGGCCCAGTTACTTTTTCAACTCCCAGATATGCAGTGGACTTAATCCTGCAGCCCTGCCTCGCCTCTGAGCAAGCTTAGCCTGCGCCAGGATGAAAGGAGCAGAGGATAAGAGCACTCCTAGGAGCCCTGGATCCATCTCTTTAGAGAAGAGGCGCTGATTCAGCTGGTTAGGAGGTAAGCATTCGGATTTCTTGGGCTTCCCTCTGCCTTTTCCAAAGCAAACAGGTTTCCTCCAGACAGGACCCAGCTCAAGCCCCAACAGCCCCACAGGGACGGTCACTCACTTGCACCTCAACCAGGAAAAACACCCAAGCAGCTCCCACAAGACAGTTCTTTTTCAGTGACATCTAGGATAGAAGAAAGTCGTTGGCAAGTTGGAGAGAGGCAGTGACAGATGAGGAAGCTAATTACAACCGACCTGACTAATTAATGCTGACTTTCAGATTAAAAAATCCTCACTAGTGTTCCATTTCAATTACTCAGTTGTTCCTTCTTAGGGGAGAAAGGGGGCCTCGTGCATCAGCGAGCCAGAAAGAAAAAAGGAAAGAAAGCACCAGGCTAGAAGGGGAAGGAAAGACAATTTCTATAATATGAGAGATTCTCATCGACAAAATAATTAAACTTCACACTGGTTTCTCCCATGGGCAGAGCTTTCAGAGCAGAGTGGTTTTGTGGTCCTATTTGTATTCCTGAAAACTCCTGGAGTTTCTACCAAAGGCAGCTTTAAGTCCCTTTGTTCGCTACATAAAGTTCTGCTGAGAGGGAGAGAAGTGGCCTTTGTGCTTCCAAATCACCCTGAAAGCATCCAGGTCCTGCCAAAAGCCACTTCTGTGTGTCCATTCAGAGTTGCTGGTGCCTCCCAGGCCCTGCGGTGCTGGGGGACACTGGACACAGCTCTGGCTGTGTGGAACAACTGGAGGGCATCATTAATGTACCCACACTAAAGCAGGATTCCACAGGGACAGCAAGGCTCAGCATCAGAGTCTTGCTCTGCACTTAAATCACTGAGACTAATCTAGAAGTATAATTTTAAAACACAAGCAGAAAGGGCCTTCTCAGGTCCCTGCTCTCCCTTTATCAACACAGCTGTAACTGCACGGAGTGCTGCAACTGTGCATGGAGTGTTGCCCTTTCCCAGGGCAGACTGCCTTTCATGACTGGGAAAATGAAACAGAAAGGAGAATTAGATATGATTTTCCTCTAATTGGATGTCTGACTTCCAGAGGTGTTGCACTCCTGGAAAAGCAAAGCAGGCCCTGGACACTTGAGCCAGAATCTCCTAAAATACTTCTCAAAACATTGGTTTAATTCAGCCATGAACCAGAACCTGTGCCTGAGGATACAACCCAGAACCTGTTTCAGTGGGATACAAGCCCAGAGATACACATGCTGCTCAAAGGCACTGGTTTGATCTGCTGGCTGGGCTGGCTCCACCTTTATTAGTTAAGAAGGTTCACTTTTCCAGCTGCAAGCACAACACAGCAACAAGGGTTTAATCTATTTTCTTTCTGTGTGCTTTGCATTTCCCTCTCCACTTGCTTTAAATCCTTTGGTAAGATGCACAAAAACACTGCCAGACCTCAGGCACTTTGCAGATCAGAATGACATCAGAATGCTCCAGTGGCACAGTGCTCTTGGAATTACAGTGTAATGATATAAATACGTGTTTGCTGGGGGAGAAGTTCAACAAAACAATTTAAAAGGTATATATTTAAAGCTCTACAGTCTGTAATTCCACTTGCCCACAGGAAGCAAGACAATATAGGGTTGTACAGAGGATGGAGGATTATCTGATCTCCCAAGCTTTATGAAATCAAGGACCTGCACACACACTTCTAACTGAGGTGTCCTCTTCCACTGCTGACTGTCTCACCCCTCTTCCCCCCTGCAGGCACTTTTACACCCTGGTTAAGATAAAAGCAGCTGGAAACAGAAGGAACCAGTCAGACTTAATGACCTTAAAGGTCTTTTCCAACCTAAATCATTCTACTGTCTCTTGACCAGCTTTCAGATGGGGCAAAGTGCTTGGAGCACTCTCAGCCTGTGACATCGAGGATCTCCTGCCTGCACCTGCCTGCTATTCCAGACTCTGACAAACACTGATTAGATCTACTCATAATTGCTTGCCAAAAACAGTGTGGAAAGATTAGCTGCAAAGTCAAGCACTCACCAGTCAGGAAATGCCAGATTCAGGGCCGGCACAGCATCCTTGATTTGTCCCCCTTCTGTAAATGCTTTGCAGTGCAGTTTTGCTTCCAAGCCCGATGTCCAAGGCAAGGACTCTGGCCTCCCCCAGTGCATGCAGGGGATGATGCTCCCCAAAGCCAGCAGCAATTGGCTCCCCTGTTCTCTGCTCATCATTCAGCGTGTGGTCTCATGCCTCATTTCCTGCATGCCGCTCGTG
The DNA here is from genome assembly GCF_001604755.1 of Lepidothrix coronata. Classification (NCBI taxonomy): domain Eukaryota; kingdom Metazoa; phylum Chordata; class Aves; order Passeriformes; family Pipridae; genus Lepidothrix; species Lepidothrix coronata. Next base: position 107,630 of record NW_016690579.1, read on the forward strand.
CCTGGCTCACAGGCAGAATTATTAATTTCCTCATGAGCTTTTCAATGCTGCCTGTCACGACAGAGTCTAAGGCCTGAACAAACAGGGCTGAACTGAATCTTCTCCCAGCATCTCGGAGAAGGAGGGGGTGGAGTACTCTGTGTCTGACAGATGCAGGAGCTCAGGGGATGAGAAGAAAGAAGTAGGAACTTATTTTGGGCACCTAGTTTGACACACAAGGTGCCAAATCTCTCGGGGGACAAAGATGGGGGCTGTGTGCACCAAACCACAAACTCTGCTGTGTTCTGTGAGCATAATTCAAGCTGTAACATCGAGCATAACCATCACTGTGCAACATAACCTTTATGCTGGCGAGGGACATCCAACCTCCACAATGAGAACCAATTTCACACCATCTACGCTACCAAAAGGACACAATAAATTGCCCCAAAATACTTGCTTTAAAAGTACTGAAACTGGCACTTTTCAAAGGGGAAGGTCACCGGGGTTTGCTGGCATCAAACCATGCATGTTCAGCGCCCTGTCATCCCAGGATTGCTGCAGAGGTAAACCTGCACGGGCACTTCGCTAACACGCCCATCACTGCCAAAGAAAATTAATTTCCTGATAAAATAATTTGCTCCTGGTTATTGTAGCTAATGACTGTAGGTGTCAGAAGACAGCTTCTTGGTTATAATCTCACGAAACATGCCTTGCAGCCCTCTGCCATGTTCACCACTCAAGTTACTTGCTTGTGCTGGTGATAAGCTCTGCTGTCACTCAGGCATGTGGCACTTACAGGTTTCTGCACACAAGCATGCTGAGGCTCTGATATGCTTCTGACATGACTTACCTAACCACTACAAAAATGACTTAGATTTTGTCTGAGCCCCAGCCAGTTGCTGTTGCTAAATAAAGTGTTGGCTGGGTGCCTTTGGGTGCCTTGACACCGACTTCAAAAGCCCCCTGGATCCCACCTGCCAGGGGCCCAAAGGAACAAGCTTGTTAAAGGTGTGTGGATTCCCACCTGTGCTCAGAGCAAAGCCTTTGCAGATCATTAAATACAGATGGCTGCCACAAACCAGGGCCTTGTGTTATTATTCCAAGGAGCATCACTGCAGAAAGGAATCTCAGACCACGGAGAGGAATCACCAGTTCCCAAGGAATGGAATAAACTGCCATCCCCAAGGCTTGTGTGCTGCTCTTTTATAGATAAACTCCAGCTTCCCACATCACTGTCACTCTGAAAAGGAAAGCCAAGTCCTGCTGTCAGTGCCTGCCAGTCCTTTATTATTGCACCCTGTGCTCAGGCTCCCCAGTTTACGTCACTGTGGGCACTGGTACCACTCTGTGCTCAGCTGCAGGATTCCCATGCAGATTCCAGCTCTGCTCCCCACACCTGCTCCTTGGAGCAGGAGGAAGGACACAGACAAGGGCTGGCTGTGCTGTCTCCTCCATCTGCAGCTCAAAAATAGCATGTTTGTGTGCACACTGCTCCTGGGACTGATCAAAACACACTCTCCTTGAGGCCCCTCTCCACAGTCTCCCCATAAGCTGCCAGTTCATCACTGAGAAGGAGGAGGACAATTTCTTCCCCATGGTGCACGTGAGCTGCTTTCTCAGCAGCCCAAGCAGCAGTTGTGGTTCTTTGCTGGTTGTGGTTCTGTGGGCAGCAAAAAGTAACCCAGCAATGCCAGCCTGTGCTGCCAGGCCTTCTTGCCAAACACAGGCAGCTGTTTTGTCTCCACTTCTTGCCACTCCAACATAAAAAAGTACAATTAAGGTTAAAAAAAAAACGTTACAAGTGCTCCAGGTGAAGTGTCTGTATTCAGCCAGCTCTGCCCATGGCACTCTGACCTTCCAGGAAGAGGAGGCAGAGGCACAAAGTCCCATCTGCACATGTGTCAGTCACACAGGTCACAGTGTCTCGCTCCAGGTGCTACCCAGCATCACTCTGATGGATCTAAAGGTCTTGCTTTTTCACTGCTATAATTTACTGACATCAGAAAATGCCAGATTCACAACAGGAAGGCTGTAAGGCTGCAATCTCTGATGGGGACACAGCTCCCACAGCATTTCAGTCACACTCAGTTCTTCAGCAGGGCTTTCCACTCACCAGCATGAGAGAGGAGTGGGTGATGCTGTAGCCCTCTCCTAAATGAGGGAGCAGCAGAAATACCCATTCCAGCTCCACGTACTGAGCTGAGCTTGTCTGTGGCACAGACATGGCCTCTTTTTCCTGAGAATGCATGGAAATCTTACTGCTGGATCAGGAGGGACTCACAAAGCAGCTTGTAGCTGGCTGGCTCTCAGCAGCCTAAGAAGTGGGATCTGAGCAGGTATGTCTTTCTTACCTCCCACACTCCGCTCTCTCTGACACAGATGCAGCTAGCTGCCCTCCTCCCATGGAAACCTGCTGCTTCTGGAATCGGATTAATTAGCACTGCTATCTCATCTTCTCGGGATCAGTGAGAAATCTGGAAGCAGAGGTGTAAAAACCCAGAAGCTGAAGAGCCTCTAGTGCCATGGCTCACTGCTCCAGAGCAGGACCTGGGCAAGCACAAGGTTTTTCAGAACAGAAGGAAAACTTCCTGAGGGGAAGGGGAGACAAGCTGCCTCAATGTCTGTCGGCAGATCCCCTGCCAGTA
>NW_016690579.1:111446-123533 GCF_001604755.1 Lepidothrix coronata
TAAATAAGGTCAGCTGCTTTCCTGTGCCACTTACACACAAACCCATGCTATGAACTCTGCAGTTACTGCGAGGAAACCTGCACCAAGGAACTGGTTCCACACAGCACATTTACAGGAATGAAGATTCTTTTCTTTGGCTTAAGCGGTGCCACAGGGGATGAAACATTTACCTGCTGATACATCTTGTTTCTTAGTTGTCATAGGCTGGTGTTTTATAGCTGCCTACGACGCTGCAGCGTTTCTGCCACGCTCTGTGCACAAGACACCAGTGACAGCAGTGAAACGGACCCCAGACCAGCCCAGCCCAGCCCAGCCCAGACCACTGCTCAGCTGCCACTCGCTGCCTGTCAGAGCCCCGTGTGAAGTGACAGGGCTGAGATGCAGAGGTTGGGATTGGGAGGAAGAGAAGGGATGGCCTTGCAAGTAAAATTCAGTTTGGCTGTGGAAGGAAATGGCTTGCAGCACACACGTCAGGCTGTGAGACACTCTGTATGGAAGCACATCCATGGATTTGACACTTGGGTGAGTCCAAGGCACTGACAGGTGCTCTGTGGGTCCTGAAGAAGCACAGCTTGCAATGCCCAGAGTTTGGAAATGGCAGCTGTTGGCAGGAAGCTCCAGAAGGAGCAGCTTTCTCCATGGCCTGAGCTTTGCAGTACAATAGATTTAACTTTCAAAATGAGCAGTTGTCTGTATTGTCCAGACTCCCAACCCTCAGTTTAAACAGAGCCGCTGTTTTATTGAGGCACTTTCATGCTCGTGTGGGACTGCCCACCTTCCCATTTCAACTCAGCCATAAAAATTGGCCTGGAGATTAAACCTGCTGCCTGAGTTGTTCACTGGAGAGCAAGTGGGAGGGTGTGCGAGGGGAGAGGTGGAAGGAAAGAGGCAGCAGTGGAAATATGAAGACAGAGGATTTGGCCAGGTTTGATTTACAAGCAGGAGCCAGGGTTGCTTTGGGAACATCTCAGACATGTTTAAAATGCCCTGTTGGGCTCTAGTTCAAACCTGAGTTTGCAACCCCGTCTTCTGCAGGATTTCATTTGCCTTGTTAAAAGGAGGAACAAAGAGAAATGGTTGGATTCAGGGAATCAAGTGTGCTGCATGTTCAGCAGTACCCCAAGCAGTAGAAAGGATTAGGTGCTGTTTTGTGGGTTTTTTTCCAAATTGTCTCCACAGACCTTAATAAGCACTCAAAAGGAGTTTATTCTGAGCTCCTGGGTGTAACACAGAGCCAAGAAACCAGTCAACATATAGCACATCCCCTTAGGAGCAAAGAGCACTTTGTGCATCATATATGAGAAACTGCATAAACCCTTTGCAAACACCTATCAGATCCAATTCCCTGTTCCTCTAGGGAAATAGATAGGATTATATGCAAGTTCACAAATGAATTAAGCAGGATTCCACAGTCTAGCTCCAGCTCTGCTGGAATTCAGCCATTACTTTTGCTGACTTTAACAGAAGCTAAATACAGACCAAGCAAGCTACAGCTAATGTTGTTCAGCTTTAGTTGCCATTTGGGGAGCAGCAGTGGTACCCTACAACTGCAGTTAACAGTGACACAGAGACTCTGTGTCTTGCTACCCAACCTCAGACAGCCAAGTGAGCTCAGAGATCTCCCAGAACCCTCCCCTGTGTTCGAGTCAAAGAAATTTCTGCTATGCAAAAATGAGATGGGAAAAAAGTCTGTGGCAGCATCAGACAGGATGCCCTGAAGCCCAAACAAGCTCATCCGTGTAGTTATCTCAGCAGGTGGATCCCGGGTTAACATTCCCAGCAACAAATCCAAAGTGACTTCCCTGCCGTGACTGAGTGAGATTACAGCTGCAGAACCGGGCCCCAGGAGCAACAGCACCTACAGCCTGGAGTCCAGGCAAAAAGATGATGCTCACCCCTGACTCTCCCCCCATAAAGCAGCAGAGAGTCAAGGCCAGCAGCAGTTTAAGAACCAGACGACTGCCAGTATGTCTTTCCCCCCCTGCAAACACAGTGGCCTCTCCCCCTTCTCCACTATTTATGTTACATGAACTGCCTTCTATTCAGGAGGAGCTGTTCTCTATTAACAGAGCTTGGCAAAGATCAGGAATTAACTGTGCCAACTTTCAGGCCTGCTGCCTTAAGGCAGATGGCAGGGAAAGTATCCCAGCCTTGTTGCCCAAACCTCTTCTCCCAGCAAGCAGAGATAACTCAAAAACAGGAAAAAAGGGTCAGACATCTGCGAAGCCCTAATTTCAGTGCAGGAGACAGCCTGTGTGTGGGGTGCCCTGCTCTGCCTTGGCTGTGCTTGTCACCCCACGGGCAAGCAAAGCCTGTGGCACCGTCAGGATCCACAGGCTCAGAGCAAGGGCACAGGTTTCACTGGAATTCTTATACTTCCGGAGTTACAACAAGAAAGAGGAGATGCTCTGCCTCCCTCCAAGATGCTGCTATCATGAAAGGAAATCAGCACTGCTAATGACTGGTGCTGAACTGTACCTTTATGGGAAAGTAAATCCCTCTGGAGCAGCTGGAAGGACAGGATTCCCAGTTACTGCAGACCTGCAACAAAAAGCAAGAGCTGTGGTTGCAGAGCATCCTCTGCTTCCCACCAGCAGGACGCAGCTGCTCTGCCATCCCCACCACTGCAGGTCCCCCAGGAGCAGTTCCAGTGCCTGGGGAACATTCACCCCATGAAGGTGGATCACACTCAGGCACTGGCAGGAACAGGCACAGTTGGACTCCTGAGCTGTGAAGAGCTGAGTGTCCAGTTCTGGTGGAATCTATATCACAGGCAGTTGCCTTGTTCTTGCAGAATAAGACACCATCCCCAGCTCTGAGCAACCAAAATCAAGCCTTTGAAGCTTGCTTTGCCAACCTTCTTGTGTCTGTATTTCCTCCCGTTAGTGGTGTGGCACTCCAGTTATTAATATTTTCTGGTTTTCAGTACCATGAAAGCATGACTCAATAGCAGTGCTGAGACCTCAGAAAGCTTCCCCCAGGTGCTGCAGAGGATGGTTAACGACAGTATGACAGGCAAGAGGGTCATAAATAACATTCTGCTGGGTGCTAATTCAGACAGTTGTTGTAGCTCACTGCCATCAGTGGGACAATTTACAAACTCACACATAGTTAAGCGTTGCTGAAACATATCCTGGGCTGGGGTCAATGGAAAGTGTCTTGCTGACTTCACCTAGAGCTGGATTAAGCACTTAACTCTTACATTGTCTCCTCCATATTCCTGAATTATTCATTAAGGGCCAGACACTGCAATCCATACTCACACTGCACTTAATCTGTCCTTTAAATTGACTTGCATTAGTCTGAGTCACAGGCACCACAGCACCTTCCTCCTTAACAGTCTCACTGAATGCAGCAGAGCTGTTCATGAAATAAGGTGCTGCTCTGCAAGGAGGCAGATCCAGCTCTCAGCAAAGGCATCAGTAAGGAGAGAACTGAGAGAAAATTCACCCTGGTAAAGCTGCATCAAGATGTCTGAACTCAAGTAAATCTGTGTGAAATCAATCATTTAAAGAGATAACCTGTTCTGTGGTATTGCAGGGGAGAGACTAAGGGAGTTCTAGAAACTAATATTTCATTGTTCAACTTCATCACAAGGTCTGGAAACACATTCCACTGCCCCTGGCCACACATTCACAGAGCCTCGTGAGGGCTGCTTTGTCCCTCCAGAGAGAAACAGCAAGGTGTGTGGAAAGGAAGAAGGCAAAGGATTTGTTCTGCTCCTCCTGACGGGCACAAAAGGAATAAAAAGTGAACAGGACTGCTGCCACCGAGGAGGTAACAAGTACCCACATTTACCAGCAACTCCCTCCTCTGCCAAGCTCACAGCTCCCACTAACCAAGCTCCCAGACCACACTACTGGCTCTGATCCTGAAATCCCCTCAGGCTGCTCAAACAGCAGATAAACTCTCATCACAGCAGAGCCGATTAGCTGTGCCTTTCACCACTGAGCCCAAACCTATAGTCTGATACCTCTGTACAAACAATGGATCAGGAAATAAATAAGCCAATCAGGTAAGCAAAGGGAGAAATCTTGTGCACTACATTGAGAAATATATAAGGGGGGTTGATTTTTTAAAAAGGAATTTATCTGTTCAGTTTTCATTTATGTCAGTTCTTGATAAGATTAGAGGATTAAACCAACTGAATGCTAAATGCTCTGTGCTGGAGAGAGTCCTGCTGGGATTTACTGCATGTTGGCATGTACAGAGACCACACAGCATCACCCAGAGACCCTGGGACTCGCAGAAGGACCCGTTCAAACTTCTGAAATAAAAATCACAGCTTATCCAGACTTTCCATATGCCGCCGGGGTACGAACTCCTATCCCTCTCCAGTTTCACTCAAGCTTGCTTATTAAGTACTTGTACCCAACAGGCAAGTCTTTGTATAAGCAGCACTTATCTCGGAGCACTGGCATCACAAGAGGATTTCAGACGTGCTGTGGCTTTTTGGATGCAAAATGTTAACACCGTGTGCATCCCTCCCCCAGTGCCAAACCGAAGCACACACATCCTGTCACACTCCTGCTGTTACAGGCACACACACCCCACAGCTACCCCCATAAACTCCTGCACAACACAGCTTGTTAAAAACACAATTGACAGTTTTTTAAAGAAGTCAAAGTTCTCCTGTAACTTAACGACTTCTTCTATTGGCCTGACAAACACATTTGTGGTGTTTAGTTCGTTAATTCTGAAAAAGCACAAGATCTTGGGAGGTGCAGCCAAGGACAGGCAGGGGATTGGGAGAATTTTTAGCACCTAGCAAACACATTCTCCCCAAACACCTGAAAAATAACAGCAATTTCACCGGTGTGAACTCCCTCATTCCTGTGCCCCAAATTATAGTCGGATATTGTCACCTTGGCTCCCTACCAGTGCCCTGCTCTGTGGTAAGGAGACCACGCACCACAAGGGTGTTTGTCAATATAGCTAAAAACACCAGACTATAGCCAGTGAGAGAAATCTAGTTAGAGTATCAGTGACTTCAGCTGGTGTTTGGGGTTGTGGTTTGGGTTTTTTCCTGCCCCTGAGGAGGAATTTGCCCTGAACGTTGCAGAAACTGAATCACGATCTTCGCCACCGTGGGCGACTGGAACGATGCTGACGCTACTTCCCGAATGCCAGTCTGGCTCTCACATATTACACTGTTACACATTGCTCTGGGCCATTTGCCCCCTTCCCCTTGTGCCTCGAGGTGAAACGGTCACAAATGCTGATGGGTAGTTTCCCCTTGAATCGTTTTCCTATCAGACAAGCATTCTCCTTCCATACAGGAGTATCTTCCCCGTGGGAATACAGCAGGTGCTCATAGGGGCAGCAGGAAGAAAGGAGGAATGGATCTTTTATCATATTAAGCATTTCCATTCCATCTTTATTGTCTTTTCTGTAGCTCAGGTCTGTTTTATTCCAGGCTTAGGGAATCACACTGTAAGGCTCCAAGGGGTAAAGAGGCTGTCTTGATGAGTCTAACCTCTGAAGATGCATCCAGGATGATAAAAGAAGTGTAGCTATTGAAACATCTCCCTTCAATACAGTTATTGTGTTGCTAGGTTTCCATCTAGACACACAGCCTAAAAGAGCAATCAAAGGAAGCTGATGCTGTGGATAATATCTTTATCAACACTTCACAAGGTTGTTGGGGAGGAAGAGGGGAAAAATACTGTCCCCGAGCAAAGTTGTTCTGATGAGAATAGACAGCTAGTTTCAAAAGCTCGCCCAAATTTTCATGGGAAAATTGTTTTTTAAAAAAACTGAGCTCTTAGGGTAGTAGATTTTATGTGTATCAGCATGTGGCTTTGTGAGCAAGAAGTCTGTGTGTTTATTCCGTCATTTGAATTGTAAAAGTACTTCTCTTTCAACACACAAGTCCTCACCCCACTTAACTAAAGCCTGTCTTGCAGCAGCAGACGAGGGCGCGCATCAGCCTTGTTTTTAGAGGAACTTATTTGTTGCATATTACATTAAATCCCAACAGACTCTGCACTGCTGTCAAAATACTATCCTAATAATTGCATGAGGGAAGGTTGCTAACCAGCACATTGCTATGCCTGTGCACAAAACAAAGGTTCAAGTGACACAGGATGCAGCAGCGAGGCAGATCCCCGAGGGACCGGCCACCTTCAGCTCACTCCGCCTGTCCCAAAGTTTTTCAGTTATATTCAGCTTCTGCCCTCTCAAGTGCTTTTAAACACCCGGGCAGTAGCAAACAGCCCCACGCTCTTTTGGTTTGGTCATCTCATCACCAAATCGGAAAGAACAGAAAAGAGTTCATTTTCTCCAGGAGTCCGGGTGTTTTGCTGCCATGTCCTTGGAGACCACCTGGAACAGCGAGGGCCCAGGGCCAGGCTGCACTCGGGACTGTTGCTAAGCAATGTAATGTCCTTATTAAGTGGCATGAGGTTTTTAGGCAGGAAAAGTCCGTTTCTACACAAGCCAGTATAAAACAGAAAGGTTACCTTACGTGTGCCAGGTATGCTCTTTACAGCTTTTGGACCAGCACCGGACACCAGCTGCTGTCATAGACGAGGATCCCTCCTGGCTGGACCTGCTGCCATCCCTGAGCGTGGCGAGCGCTCCGCTGGCTCTGCTCCTCCTCAGGGAGGCCGGCCAAGCCTCCGTGGAGCCGGGGACACAAAGCTGCTCAGTTCTGGCGCCCAACTTTTCCCCCAGGAGAACAGCCCTGCTGCAGGCGCAGCTCAATCAGCTCATTATAGAGGCAGCCTCCCGAGAAACGCTCTCCCTGTGCATATTCATGAACTCTCCAGAGCTTCCAGGGAGAGTTGGCTAAACACACAGCTGAGGGATTTAGCTGTTGGATTCCCAGGAAAAAAAAAAAAAAAGGGGGAAAAAAAAAAAAAAGGGGGGGGGGGAGGAAAGGAGGGCGAGGAAGGAGTAAAGGGCTTAAAAAAAAAAAAAGTGACTAGCGGAGCGACTGCAGCGGTGCTGCCCTAAGCACCGCGGGACCCAGGAGCCCGACCGACCCCCGCGTCACCCCCCGGGCAGAGCCGAGCGCTGAGGGCCGGTGGCGGGCACCGAGGAGAGGGTGTCACGGGAGACGGCTGTGCCCACAGACCCCCAAAACAACAACCCCCTTCCACCCCGTGGCCGCGGAGCGCATCACTCACCTCCGCCCGGCCGGGCGGCAGCAGCCGAGGGCTCGCAACGGTGCCGGGGCACAGCCGGGTCCCGCGGTACCGGGGCAGAGCGGCACCGGTGCCGAGTCCCGCTGTACCGATGCCGGGGCAGAGCGGTACTGGAGCCGGGGCAGAGCGGTACCGGAGCCTCTGCAGCGCCGGCGGCAGCGGCGAGCGGCGGTCGCGGTCCCGGTCCCGCAGCCCTCCCCCGGCCCCGCCGCCGCCTTTTAACGCCGCTCCGCCGAGCGCCGCGGCCGCTGCTGGCACGGCCCGTCCCGCCGGCCCCCGGGGGCGGCCGACAGCCCCCGCCGCGGTGCCGCGGGATGAGGAGCGGAGGGATGCGGAGCGGAGGGATGCGGAGCGGAGGGATGAGGAGCGGAGGGATGAGGAGCGGAGGGGCGCGGAGCTCCGGGGCTGCCGCCGCCCCGCCGGGCTGCGGGCGGCGCTGCGGCCGCGCTATAAACCCGCGCTATAAACCGTGCCCCGTGCGCGGCCCCCGCCCCGCCGGCCCCGGTGCGGCGGCGCCGGCCGGGCAGCCCCGGTGGGGAGAAAGGGCAGCCCCCGTGGGAAGGCAGCCCCCGTGGAAGGGCAGCTCCGCGGCGGGGCTCGGCCGCCGCCGGGCAGGGGGGGCACGGGCACGGCGCTTGGGAACGGCCCCCGGTGCCCGCCCGGCCCCCGCGCACTCCCCGGCGGAGGGGGCGGGTACCGGAGTGACCGCCGGGACCGGGGGCTGCGGGTGCTGCCCGTGGCCCTTCCGCCACACGGGCCCATCCCGGGACTGCCCTGCCCGCCCGCGCAGGGAGCGCTGGGTTTGCGGGCTGCCGTTTGGAGAGGGATGGGGGTGCCCCGTGTGACAAGCGTGGGAGCGCGGCTCTGCCACCACGCCGGGACCGGGCGCGTCTTGGGACAGAAACCGCCAGAAACTTTCGCAGCACCTGGCTGGTACTGCGGGTCCAGCCCCTGTTAGAGCCGGGGCTCTGGGAAGGACTCATCAGGTATTCGCTGGTACCCTCACCACTAGATAAGTGCTCTATACAGGAGACATCTCTATGCGTTCAGTTGCAGAGGTATGCGGCAACAACCCCTGAATTAAGTAGGAGTCGTTAAATGGGAGGTAGCAAGACGTGTTAATTAGGGTGGTACAGACAATCTTTTATACATTCATGCTTGCCCCTGGTGCAGCAAGGCATTCTGCACAGCTGGTCATCGAGCTTGCCTTGCCCTTGCCTGGGTTTTCAGGAGGGACGGCTCTGATAAAGACATCCCTGAGTACAGGGGCTTTACTTAGTGTTGACAGACGGTCTCTTAATTAGTGTGCTGGATACAGCGGTCTTGCATTCATTTATTGTGTGCTCTCCTGTGACTCACTCTGGCTTTGGAGGCAGGAAGAGAAAACATTCCCCCCATCCTTGGCCTATTTACCAGGGTGACCAGTTACCATGATGTGGACTTCTGCAAGAGCAGGATTGTTGCTAAACAACTACCTGGTGGGAATGGCTTTTAATCAGGCTGCATAACGGAGTTAATGTAGCCTAAGCTACGTTCTTTGCCCTATATTCTTGTTTATTTGACTGTTGATGGTTACTGCTTACGAAAAATATCCTTCATCCCAGTTTTCAGATAGATTTGTCAAGTCAATAAGAAAGAGAAAGCACAATAAAACAGGCCCATCACCTGAGAGTGTCTGTAGGCAGGCAACTGTGTCAAAGGCACAGCAGCTCTCTCTGATGCATCACTCAAAGAGAACAGGAAGCCAGGCAGACAAAGCCAGACCATCATCTTCCTTGTGGGGCTCCAAGGAATGCAAATTTAATGAGGCTCCTGAAGTAAAGCTGCATTCCACCGGCTTTCACCACGCCTGCCAGTGATGGAGGTCTCTGCAGAGAAGGTAATGGTGAGGGGTTAGCGATTCTGTTGAAAACTGCAGCGTACAGTAAAGGGAAAAATTGCTTTTTCTAACTTTGCTGGTGTTGGGAGCGAAGCCCACGCTGATGTGAGGGACAGTGCTCAATCAATCACTCAGCAGAGCCCAGCAAACTGCAGGAGTTATCACCAGCGCTGGTACAAGCACTCAGACAGTGACAGGATTCTCCTCAGCAGCGATTCTGACAGCCCTCCAGGTGCAGACAGGCAGACAGAAAGACAGATAGACACACACACACACACACACCCCGGGAGCCCCCCAGTCCCCTCATTGCACACACACAGCATGCAGGAGCAAACAGACACACAGTGCTGCTGCCACAACTGCTCCCAGACGAGCTGCTCCCATCCCTTCTCTGCACACACAAGTACATCAACCTGACAGCTTCGGCTTTTAAAACTTGTACATGGTTTTCCTTCACCTCCCTTCACACACACCCCACAGAGCTGCATTAGCCCGCAGCTGAACTAGAATTTTCTCTTGCTGTGTTGGCACCTACAATATATACATGAAGAACATGCCTTTCCCTGTCAACACAGAGATGCTCAGACTGCCACATTCAGCACTAAATATCCCTCCATGAACACACAGGGGTCTGCACAGCACTCAGAAAGCTCTGTAAAGGGATACTCACCTGGATGGGAAGGGGTAACTGCTCCATGGCAACTTCTGTGATTTCAGTCTCCTTTCATTCTGTGTTGGAAAGAAATAAAATATTTCAAATATTTGGGAATGGGAGAGGCAGGATGGTGCCCAGGGGAGATCTTCATACCTGGCTTAACATTTCCTTCCATGCCCCTCTGTGCTCAGAGAGCATCAGCCTCTGACTGCTATGACTTCCCTCCCTGAGGCCTCACAGAAGTGTGCAACCACACAGCATGTGCTGCCAAAAGGAAGACATAGTTCATTACTAGTTTAAATCAGCAACACTGAGCATGTTTTACTCAGATACAAGTTAGAACTGTCTGTATGAGCAGCACATAAACACAAACTGTATCCAGGTGTACCTGTATTACTTGCACAGACCTGTACACAGAGGTTTCAGTGTGTTGCTGCAGACTCCACTAGCAATGCAAATGCATCCACAAGGAATTAGCATTATTGGTGGCTTTTATCAGCAGTGCACGTGCCCAGGCAAACAGCACAGAGGCTGAGGGGTGCACACTGCTGTCCTCAGCCACACAGGTACAAACACACGTGTGACACCAACAGACATCAGCACTGTACTGCAGCCTGGGGAGCAGCTGCAAATCCACAAATGCCGGGCCACAGGCACTGAGGCACAGTCACAGGCAGGCTGGAAAAGGATTGCTGCTCTCCCTAAAGCCATTCCTGGCTAAAGGATGCCTTTTGGAGCTGGGAAGCTGAATGAAAACTCCTTCCCCTTTATTCATGTCCTCACAGCCTCAGCAGGACTGCTTTCCACACCAAACCCAGGCTCCGTCGGCCATTCCACTCGCTTGTATTTATGGCCCCTCTTTGAAATTCTGACTGCTCATCTATGCAGAATAAAACAACCCAAGCAATCCTTCCTGTCCAGGTGCTCATTACTAAAGTGTTAAATTATGCCAGGAAGGCTCTCTTAGGCCTTGTAAATTTTATCTGGGAGACTTTCAGCTTCCACAAGGTCTATTATTGCCTGATTGCCCGAAAGGCTTTTGAGTTTGTCCCAGTCAGCCACAGTGAGGGCTGGGCAAGAGCTGAGCACTGAGCTCCTGTCAAACACCATGGCTTGGGGTGGAGAAATGCCTCCATGTGAGTGTGTCTGGAGGAGCACATGCAGAGTCTGTCAGCACAGCCCTGGAGCACACACAGGGCTACCAGGATTTGTGTACATGGATATGAGCCTGTGCTTGGCATTAGAAGAGTCTGGATCGAAGGGTGATGCTGCCCATGAGTGACTGTGGGTGCAAGGAAAAGGGCCAAGGACCTGTGACTGTGGGCCTGATCTCAGCCAGGGCTCAAAGGAAGGCTGAACACACCAGTAAGCTTAATAAAGTAGAGAGAAAATAATGGAGAAACCCAGGAAGAAAGGGCAATAGCCCCCAAAGCCAGAGAGGTTCTCTTTTATCAGCTGCCAGCAAAGTGTCCCAGGAGAATCTGCAGGTACATCCAACACCCCTCAGCTCCCAGGGGCAATCCCTATAGGATGCTGAGCTGCAGATAAAGCATATTTTCATATTAAAAGAATGGGGAGTGGGGACAAAATTATCTGTAGAGAAACTTCCCTCACCCTTTTTGAAGTTGTGCTCTTTTTTCCTAGTGTCTTCCTGTCAGAGAACTGAGACCTTTTCTCCTTATCTTTCCTAACACAAACATCCTGTTTGACAGAACAGCATGGAGAGGGATATTTCCTATCTGTCCATAAAACTCACAGAGCCATATCACAAGCTATTTCTATGTGTTGTGTGTTTATAAACCTCAGCCCTGCCCTGACCAAGCAAAATAGCTTCTAGTTACCACTGATTCAGGCCTGAATTCAAATTGCCAGCCTATTATTCCTTACTCAGGCAACACTAGTACTCAAAAATTATGTTAAACATTTCCCAGATGCAGAAACAATCGCTTCCCCAAAGAGCAAGAGGTGAAGGCACGCAGCCAGCCAGCCCCCTCTTTTATTGGATAACATTTCTCATATATTTTGTGAGAGCCAGATGGCACCATCTGAACAGCAGTGAGCCCGGGAGCCTCCAGCCACATCAGGAAAAGGGAAGCGTGTCCCAGCCCTGCTGTGGGCAGCTGCCCCTGCTCGGGCACAGGGCACAGGACACGAAAGCTCTTCTGCGTAAATTCACACGTGGGAACCTAAATCACCACTGCTGACAGGCAAAACCCCGCAGTTTTGTGGGCAGGAAGAGTTTCCCCAGTCCTGAGGCTCTCTGGAAAAGGAAGGTCCGTCTGCAGATTGCCAGAGAAAAAGAAACAGATGGTGTTCTGAAGTTCTAAACCCCCCGCTGCGTGTGAGGCCTTTTCCCTGCAATTAAGGGAAGCTAATGGTTTTATGGAAGCTGTTTGTTCAAAAGG
>NW_016690580.1:0-1603 GCF_001604755.1 Lepidothrix coronata
CGGGGTCAGTCCCTCAGGAACAGATTTGCTCCAGAATGGATCCCTGTTTTCCACGGGGTCAGTCCTTCAGGAACAGATTTGCTCCAGCATGGATCCCTGTTTTCCATGGGGTCAGTTCTTCAGGAACCATTCCAATGACGGTCCCTTTTTTTCCACAGGGTCAGTCCTTCAGGAACTGCTCCAGAATGGATCCCTGTTTTCCACGGGGTCAGTCCTTCAGGAACAGATTTGCTCCAGCATGGATCCCTGTTTTCCATGGGGTCAGTTCTTCAGGAACTGTTCCAGCACAAATCCCTGTTTTCCATGGGATCACTCCTTCAGGAACTGCTCCAGCACAGATCCCTTTTTCCCATGGAGTCAGTCCTTCAGGAACTTCTCCAGCACAGATCCCTGTTTCCCATGGAGTCAGTCCTTCAGGAACTGCTCCAGAGTGGGTCCCTTTTTTCCCATGGGATGCAGGAAAATCCCTGCTCCAGCCCCTGAATCCTCTCCTCTTCCACCCTCCCTGCCCTCAGGACCTGCAGGGCCCTTCTCCCACATATTCCCACTCCTCTCTCCCCTGTTTTTGTTCCCATTTTTGGGGGCTTTTCCCTTCCATCTGTTATCCCAGAGGAGCAAGTTGATCCCCCTGGAATCCCACAATCCCTGGGCCGGGAGGGAAGGGCCAGGCTGAGGTTCTCCCGTTCATTTTTCCCACAGAATTTTTGGGATCTTACCTGCAAACGCCATAATTTTCACTATCTGCCCGGGCTCAATCCTGTGATTCAAAATCCTCTGCTGCTCGTGGGTCAGCTTGACCTCATCCCAACTGTGGAAAAAAATCGGGAAAAAACAACAATAAATGAATGGAAAAGGAATTAAAGAAAATAAATCCTCCCAGACAACTCCATTAACGAAGAAATGGGGTTATTGATCCCATCCCAGGAGCGGGAATTTGGCACTGGAGCAACCTGGTTCTTGGGGAAAAAGGAGAAAAGCAGGGAATAAGAGAATATTGGAGCAAAAATAAAGAGTAAAACTCTTATTATTGAAGAATCCAGAAGAATTTGGAAGCTGGAAATCCCAAATCCCAGCCCGGCTCGAAGAATCCAAAAGGTCACACGGGAAAAGGTCTTCCCAAATTAAAATTAATTAAGTAAAATTAATTTGGCAGCCTGGCTCCTTAAGCTTATTAAAAACCACCAGCTTTATCTCGGCCAGGGACGAAATCACAGCATTCCCATTCCATAGGAAATAGGAATAAATGAGTCAATCCAGGGGAAATGCAGCGGGAAGGGAACCAAGCCTGGATCTCCACAGGTCAGGGAAGGGTTTCACTCCTTGTTGTCCTTCTTTTCTAGGCAGCAAGTAGCCAAAAAATATTAATATTTAACATATAGATCAATACATTTTAATCTATATATCCATGTATAGATATATAAATTATGGATAATTATAAATTATATCATGTCTAAAATTAAAATAGATATAAATATATCAATATATATAATATTTATTAATATATAAAATAAATATAAAATATATAATTTAATATATAATATAATATGTAATATAAAATATATAATATAATATAATATATATTATATAATATATATTATATTAT
>NW_016690580.1:4408-8053 GCF_001604755.1 Lepidothrix coronata
ATTCTTCAAGCCAGGCTGGGATTTTGGATTTCTGGGTTCCAAACTCTTTTGGATTCCAATTCTTTCTGGATTCTTCAAGCCAGGCTGGGATTTTGGATTTCTGAGTTCCAAATTCTTCTGGATTCCAATTCTTTCTGGATTCTTCAAGCCAGGCTGGGATTTGGGATTTCTGGGTTCCAAATTCTTTTGGATTCTTCAAGCCAGGTTGGGATTTGGGATCTCCAAAATGAACCAACCTTGATTTTTCACCTCCAAAATGAACAAATCTTTATTTTTCATCTCCAAAATGAACACATCTTGATTTTTTCATCTCCAAAATGAACCAATCTTGATTTTTCATGCCTAAAACAAGCAAATCTTGATTTTTCACCCCTGAAACGAACAAATCTTGATTTTTTTTCATCTCCAAAACGAACAAATCTTGATTTTTCAACTGACATCCCATCTGCCACGTTTTCTGCAGGTGTCTTCCTCGAATTAATGACTTTATCCAGCAATTATCCATCCCTGAGAGGTCAAACAAGCATCCTAATTTCCCCGGGCCTGAGGTTGAGGAAACAGGGGATAAACCCTTCTCCTGGATTATAACTCACAGCCCTCAGGACCACCCAGCTCCTGGCTATAAATTCCTTTTCCAGAGCACTTCCTTCCCAGTTTTTTTCTCCTCAGAAGAATTTATCTGTGTCCTTAATCCTCATTTTATCCTCACTGCAATCCTGAAGGGTTTTACCTGCACCACCAGGTGAACAAAAGGCACAGGATGGATCCCAAAAAATGTGGACAAGGATCCCAGGGGACTCAGAGTGAAGTAAATAACCAGTGTCAAGGAGGTAAAAACCACATTAAACTGTTGTGGTTGATGTGCATCCATTCCTGAGCAGGAAGTTTCTACCATTGCTTGAAAACCTGCTTTTATTTCTGAAAAAAACTGGGGTTTTTTTTGAACACACGTCCACGAAAGGAGGGCACGGAGCCATGGGACAAGGGGGAACCACAGTCAGAAGGAGGAGGGAAGGTTTGGCTGGATACTGGGAAGGAATTCTTGGCTGTGAGGGTGGGGAGGCCCCGGCACAGGTTGCCCAGAGAAGTTGTGGGCTCCTCATCCCTGGAAGTGTCCGAGGGCGGGTTGGAGCGAGCCAGGACAGCGAGAGGTGTCCCCGCCCGTGGAATTGGGATGGGATGCTCCTCACCTGTTGGTGATGGGAATATTCCTGTCCCTCATGGCAAACAGGAGCGTGGCAATGCAGTAAAGCACCTCGGTCACCTCCAGCACGGAGAGGTTGGAGCGGGGTCTCCTCAGACATTCCAGCAGCCTCTGGATGTCGCCGACGCTGTCGGAGAACAGCACCATGACCGCAACGATGGCCCACATGTTCTCAGCCTGGCAGAGGGAAAGGCAAGGGAAAACTTGGGAGCTTTCAGGAGCAGGGGGAACTGCTTCAACCCTCAAACCCCCCCTGCTAATTCCATGATAAATAATTCAATCCTCCTCAGCCTCAAGGAACAACCCCGGAGGGAGAACCTTCGGACGCGGGAACGCCCTCGAAGTTTAAATAAAGCTTAAATAAACGTGAAATTTATTTAATAAATGTGAAATAAATGTGTGAAACCCACCCCTGTCTTGCTCTGCAGATGGGGCAGCTTGTTGGCCACGCACACTTGGGCCTTGGAGAAGAGGTGGTGGCTTCCCAAACACTGGAGAACCGCGCCAGGATCCACCTTCCCCCTGACGGGCGTGGCCGACACCAACCTGGGCGGGAGGACAAGAGTTAAGGAGTGAATCGAGTCCCCAGGGCAACAATGACCCCTCCAAAGCACCCCCAGGGAGGCTGCAGCAGGTTGGACTGTTCCTGGCTGGGTGTTATCCCAAATTTGGACCGGCTGCGACTTGGATTTCTGGCCCATTCCGGTGCCAAGAGACATTTAGACAAGAGATTCCCAGTTCTAAAATATTCTAAAGTATTCTAAAATACTTGGGATTTCCAGCCCATTCCAGTGCCAAGAGACATTTAGACAAGTGATTCCCAGTTCTAAAATATTCTAAAGTATTCTAAAATACTTGGGATTTCCAGCCCATTCCAGTGCCAAGAGACATTTAGACAAGTGATTCCCAGTTCTGAAACGGTTGCATCTGGAAATTCCTTCTGGCTCTCTCCAGGTCTCCTTCCAGTGGAAGGTGTCCCTGGGTTGGAACAGGGGGCTGGAAGTGGATGATCTTCGACTCCCCTTCCAACCCACACCATTCCATGATTCCAGAAGACAGATCCACCCCGCTCCTAACCCAGTTTGGCTCTTATTTGCCACACAAAATTGGCCTCTGGACCACAGGGATCTGAGCAAAGCACTTGGGCTTGTCTTGGGCTTGCCTAGAACTGTGCAGGAATTTCTCCATGGAAAGGGTGGTCAGGCCTTGGCAGGGGCTGCCCAGGGAGGGGGTGGAGTCCCCACCCCTGGAGGGATCTAAAAACCCTGTGGATGTGGCATTTGGGGACATGGGTCAGTGGTGGCCTTGGCACTGCTGGGAATGCTTGGACTCCATGATCCCACAGGTTTTTTCCCACCTAAATGATTCCAAGATTCCATGATCACACGCTCCAAACAGAGCAAGAAAAGCAAGGGAAAGCTTTTCCCCCCCATTTTCCAGAACCCTCCCAGTGATTTTTACCACTAAAATAATTTCCTCTCCCTCATTTTCCTGCACGTCTGGGGAGACAAACCCATCCCTCTCCTGGCAATTCCTGGGATAAAATGGAAGAAGCCCCAAAGCAGGGAAGGCCTGGGGATCTCCAGGTGAATGGGACTCACGTGATCAGCCCCAAGACACATCCTTCCTGCTCCTTTGTGATGGAGAAATCCTGCAGGATCTGCTCAACTCTTCGCAGGGCTGAGTCCTCCCTCATCAGGTACTGGTGGTACAGCTTTTTCCAAGGAATGAACTGGAATGGGAAGAACAAACCACCAGCTTTCACCTCACAGCACTGCCAAAGAGGTTTCTTGTGGTAAATAAGCCCCAAAAAAGGTGATTTCCAAAGACCTGGAGTTCAAAAAGTAGCTCGGTGGGGACAGATAACACACAGGAGATTGGGAAGGAAAGAGGAAACTCAGGAAAGAAAGGCTCAAAGCCTGGAAATAAGTCCATAAAAAGATGGTTTTTCCTAGAATGATGGGAACAGGGTGATGCTGGTTCAGTTGGAAATATCAAAGCATGAAATAAATGGGGATATTTTCAGCCCAGATCTCACTCCCCAGATCAGCCCCGAGCAGGGTCTGAGTGCTTAAAATCCCTGTGTCCGTGAAGCCCTGTCCTCCCACAGCTGCTGCTGGGATTTCTCCAGGAAAAACAGGGAGGACAAGGACACTGCATTTGAGGCTGTGCTGGGGAGTGAAGCTGAAGAGGAGCCCGAGTGTGGCCAGGGGGGCAAGAGGGCCAATGGCTGCTGGGCTGGCTGAGGAAGAGTGTGGCAGCAGGAGCAGGGCAGGGCTTGTGCCCCTGGGCTGGGCGCTGGGGAGGCCACCCCTGGAGTGCTGTGTCCAGCTCTGGGCCCTGAGCTCAGGAAGGCCCTGGAGGGGCTGGAGCCAGTCCTGAGGAGGGCAACAAGGCTGGGGAAGGGACTGGAGCACAAGTGCTGGGAGGAGAGGCTGAGG
>NW_016690580.1:8967-15192 GCF_001604755.1 Lepidothrix coronata
ACCCTGCTCCAACATCTGAGCTCCACAGCCCAGGTTAGATGAGGACACTGGCATCAGAAAATGGATTTTCCTGCCTGGCAGGACTTGCCTCTTCCCAGGCTCTTCCCTTCTCTGGAAATCCAGCTGGCAGCCTCAGGAAGGGCTCTGCACCCCAGAGAGCTGGATAGTGGCACCCACTGATCCCATCTGAAGGTCCCTCAGGAACCCCAGGGAGGGCTGGGCTTTGCTGGGGGAGCAGCTGCCTCTTCTCAGCTCTTCTGGTGCTCTCAGGACGTGGAAATCATTAACTGGTTCACTCTCTGACAACACTGATGACTGATGAAGGAGAGAGCAGGACGCCTCCAGCGTTGTGTCCGGCCTCTCCCATCCAAATTTACAGGAATGGCACAAAGGAGAACTCGGATCTCCACAAGAATTTGGGCTGAGATCAGTCCCCACCACTCCCAAGTCAGGCTGAGAAACCTCTTGGTCCAATTCCAGGGTGACCAGTGAGGGGAGAGCTGCCTTGGAGACACCTTTAACTGGGATTCAGGGATCCTTCCTCCAGCCAAAACGGGTTCCCAACTTTATCTGGACTTCAGATGAACCACACTCCATAAAAACAGAGTTCCAGGCCTTTCCTCTAAACCCATTTGGCCACAAGAACCACCACAGAGGCTGGAGGACAGTGACTTAACACCAGCCACGAGAAGGCACTTCCCAGTCTTCCAGCAGGAATTCCCTGCAGGGCTGCATGGAAAAGAGCAGAGGGGGATTTTGTGGAGCCTTACAGGATGCTCTTTTTCCATGTAGGGGAAGAATGCAACCAGGGGTGTTGCCTTAATGTTGAGATTGGCTCCTGAAGATGGTCGAGGAGACCAAAAAATGACAGAGGGCCGAATAAAAAAGGAGCAAAAAAGGGATTTAAAGGAACGGAGAGAGACAGGCAGAGCATGGATGGCTGGGAGGAGCCACACTAAGACAGGACAGAGCAGGAGGAGAAGGTCCAGGTTGGAATTCATCCCCAGGGAATTCCTTACCAGTGGATCCCTGACTATCTCCCTCCAGCAGTGACACACCAGGCTCAGGTTCTGGTACAGATCAGTCACGGGAAGGAAGGCAAAGATGTGCCTGAGGACTTCCACAGGCAGCTCATCCAGATTTCCCTGAGGCTCTTCCCAGTTCCGAGTGCCCAGGAGTCCGTAGTGTGGATCAGGGACTGGCTCCACTTCCACGTCATCCGGATCCTGCTTGACCTGGCCGAGCTCCGGAGGAACCGGTGGCTTCTCCTCAGGCTCCCCCCACAAATCCTGCTCCGGATTGAGAATTCCCGAGGCTGTGGCAGCAAGGGACCGCTTCCTGGATTCTCCCCTGGGAGCTGGCACGAAGTCCTCATCCTCCAGGAGAGCTGAGGAGTCGCTGCTGAGGTCCGTGTGGCTGCTGAAGGAATCGTCAGCTCCCGGGAAAAAGGGATCCCGCGGCTCCTCTTTGGTCCCAGCGGCACCCGCTTGTTGCTTCCGGGATTTCCCGAAGAAATCCAGGATGTTCTTCTGCCGGCCTTGTCCTGCACGAGGAGGAAGAGCAGGAGTGAATTCCATGGAAAGCTGAGCTGCCAGGGACGCCCGAGGCTGGGGAAGGTCGGAGTTATTTCCACGGGGCTCCTCCTTTTCCTTGTGTTCCTCCCGTGGGAGCTCCAGGAGTAGGACACTTCCCAAACCTCTCCCAGGCTGCTCCTACCACAACTCCAGGAGTAGGACACTTCCCAAACCTCTCCCAGGCTGCTCCTACCACAACTCCAGGAGTAGGACACTTCCCAAACCTCTCCCAGGCTGTTCCTACCCCAACTCCAGGAGTAGGACACTTCCCAAACCTCTCCTAGGCAGCTCCTACCCCAACTCCAGGAGTAGGACACTTCCCAAACCTCTCCCAGGCTGCTCCTACCCCAACACAAGGGAAATCAACGTCTTTAAGAGGATAAAAAAACCTTTATTCCCAGGTATTTCCTGGCTGCAGCCTCAAAAAGCACCGGAGACCTCGGAGTAAATCCAAATTATGCTCTCACATTCCATGTAGGACATGGACTAAACTCCCCAGCACGGATTTATTCCTTCTGTCCTGCTCCTAAATCTGGAAAATATCCTGATTTTGGCTAAGAGGCCACTCAGGAATTAAAAAATCCCAGGCTGGTTTTAAGGCCTTTTCTTTCTGGAAGCTCAGGAAAGCTTGGATTAAACAGGGCTGGAAAAGAACAACTTCCCTGCTAAGGTTTTAAGTCTAAACCCCTGAAACCTGCAGCATGTAAATCATCTAAATTTAAAATACAGGATTTTTTAAAGTGAGATAAAGAATGAAATAAAAATAAAATAAAACCAAATAAAATAAAAAACATAATGGAAATAAAAATAAAATAAAAATAAAGTAAATAAAAGAAATAATATAAAAATAAAGGAAAATAACAAAAATAAAATAAAAATAAAAACAAAAAAAGGTAAAAATAAAATAAAGCAAAATAAATAAAACTAATAAAATAAATAAAACTAATAAAAAATGTAAAATAACAAAAATAAAAATAAAATAAAAATAAAGTGAAATAAAAAATAAAATAAAATAAAGTAAAAAATAAAACTAAGGAAAATAAAGTAAGTAAAATGAATAAAATAAAAATAACAAAATAACAAAAATAAAAATAAAATACAAATAAAGTAAAATAAAAATAAAGTAAAAAAATAAAATTAAGTAAAATAAAGTAAATAAAACTAATAAAATAAAAATAACGTAAAATAAGAAAAATAAAACCAATAAAATAACAAAAATAAAAATAAAATAAAAACAAAGTAAAATAAAAAATAAAATAAAATAAGGTAAAAAAATAAAATTAAGGAAAATAAAGTAAATAAAATGAATAAAATAAAAATAACGTAAAATAAGAAAAATAAAACCAATAAAATAACAAAAATAAAAAAAATAAAAATAAAGTAAACCAAAAATAAAATAAAGAAAAATAAATAAAATTAGTAAAATAAAAATAATGTAAAACAAAAAAAAATAAAATAAAAATAAAGTAAAATAAAAAATAAAGTAAAAAAAATAAGGAAAATAAAGTAAATAAAATTAATAACATGAACATGACATAAACTAAAACAATGGTAAAATAAAATAAACCTATCTGAAAACAGCTCTTTGCCCTTCAGTCTGAGCCCTGAGCTCTGTCATGTCCAGATTGGCTCAAAGTCTTATCAGTCCCCAAAAACCCTCAGAGGTTTCAGCCCTTTTGAGATCCAAGCCCAGGAGTTG
This sequence comes from Lepidothrix coronata, assembly GCF_001604755.1. Lineage (NCBI taxonomy): Eukaryota > Metazoa > Chordata > Aves > Passeriformes > Pipridae > Lepidothrix > Lepidothrix coronata. The sequence continues at coordinate 12,241 of NW_016690580.1, forward strand.
TTTATCCCACTGTTCCCCACTTCCAGGAAAGCCGAAGCTCATTATTGTCTGTTCATGCCCAACAAGGTTTTTGTAACCCTAAAAAGCTCAGCAGCTCGTTATTATTTAATGATGACATTCCATAATTATCTTAAAGAGCAACTCCCATCAGGAGTCCCCTCATTAGCAGTGTCCAATTCCAGAGGCTGGTGGGTTCCCCAGGGAGAGCTGCTGCTCTTCCCAGGGATTGTCCCACAGCGCAAGGACAGACATGGAGACATTTGTGGTGTGAGGAGAAACCCAACTCCTGTGGACACAACAGGGGGACGTAGCCAAGGGAACTCTTTTTCATGGAATTATGGAATGGTTTGGGTGGGAAGGGACTTTAAAACCCTCCAGTGCCACCCCTGCCACGGGCAGGGACACCTTCCACTATCCCAGGTTGCTCCAACCCGGCCTTGGACACTTCCAGGGATCCAGGGGCAGCCACAGCTCCTCCGGGAAATCCATTCCAGCCCCTCCCCACCCTCCCAGCCAGCAATTCCTTCCCAATATCCCATCCATCCCCGCCCTCTGGCAGTGGGAAGCCATTCCCTGTGTCCTGTCCCTCCCTGCCTTGTCCCCAGTCCCTCTCCAGCTCTCCTGGAGCCCCTTTAGGCCCTGCCAGGGGCTCTCAGCTCTCCCTGGAGCCTTCCCTTCTCCAGGGGAACATTCCCAGCTCTCCCAGCCTGGCTCCAGAGCAGAGTATTCCCAAACCAACACACCTCCCTGGCATCTCCATGGCCGGTGGGCGGGATGAAGGCCCTTATTCCCGTCTCCTCTCCCTCGTCTCTGGCTCAGGGGCTGCGTGAGGGCGGACGAACCTTCCGCGCTCCGGGCGAGGGCTTCGCACTCGGGGGCCGTGAGGTGCCTCTTCTTGAAGGGCCTCATCCCTTTGGCAGCACAGAGAGAAAGAAAAAAAAAAATGCCAAAATCCAAGTGTTAGGAAGCAACAGTGCACAGTCCACGTTGTTTAGCACAGGGATAAAAAGAGTTTCCCCTCAGGAATTTTCGAGGGCGGCCCCGGTGTTTCGGGCGGGGGTTGCTCTGGATAAACAGGGCCTGGAATGACAGGACAGGATGGAATGGCTTTAAAGTGACAGAGAGTAGGTTTAGTTTGGATGTTGGGAAGGAATTGCTGGCTGGGAGGGTGGGGAGGGGCTGGAATGGAATTCCCAGAGAAGCTGTGGCTGCCCCTGGATCCCTGGGAGTGTCCAAGGCCAGGATGGAGCAACCTGGGATAGTGGGAAGTGTTGGGGTTGGAACTGGATGGGCTTTATGTTCCCTTCCAACCTAAACCCTCCCATGATTCCATGATTCTACTTGCAGTCACTCCAACATGGATTTCACCCCATGTCCCTGCTCCACACACTCTTTGGAACAAGTGACCCACAAAAAAATCCAGAATCCTTCCAAGTTTTCCAGCTTTCTCTCCAACACAACGTGGAGGAAGCAGCCACAACACCTGTGGAAATGCAAACTATCCCCAAGATCTCCAAGGAGGTTGAACCCCCCGGGAGAGACAACAGGGATTCGCCCCTGGAAGGTCAAAGCCAACGTCCAAACACACAAACCGACCCTCTCCCAAACAAATCCGAGCTGGGATCCTCCATTAGGGAGGAAACACGACCCACTTCCACTCAAGGAGCAGCACAAAACTCTCTCTCTCTCTCGAGTTATTGGAATAAAATAATAAAACCTTACTTGAAACAAACAGAAATAATTCAAATTCCTTCCTCCAAAAACGCTCGGGAGAAACCCAAACCCACGGCAGGGGATGAGCTTCCTCCCGGTTCCGCTCACGTAGTTTCACTTTTGCTTTCTTTAATTAATTAATTAATTAATTAGCTAGTCAATTCATTAACTCATTTAGAGCAGCCACAGATTGATCCCCTGACCTCCTCCGGCAGGATCCAAGGATCAGCTTTGTTCATCCCTTGGGATAATGGGGGTGGGTTTGAGGATTTTTGGGGGGTTTTCCAATTTCCTCCTTTTCGGCCGCGCCAGCTCAGCGTCAAAACCACGCCGAGCTCCCCGGGGAGGCTCTTTTCTCCTTCCCATTTTCCCCTCAAAACATGGAAAAGGAGGCCAAAAAAAAAGCAGCACGGGCCATTCCTGTGGGATTTAGGGACATCTTTTCGTGGAGGACTGAGGGAATGGTGGGACTCGGTGATCTTAAGGATCTTCTCCAACCGAAAGGATTCTGCGGTTCTACTTAAAAATGGGATTTCTCGCTTGGAATTGGAATTTTTTTTTGATTAAACAGCACAAATCGCTGAAGGACCTCAATTATTTCAAGCACAAGGTCATGACCAGCATCAGGCTTGAGATCCCAGCTCCGTGCCCATTCCTGGAAGCTGTCGGACACCGATCGGATCCGACGTAGGATTGGGGGAACAACCTCTGCTCCCCCACCCCGGGACCACAAAAGTGCCTCACACTGGAGAGGATTCAAGCCCAGAAATGCAGCACAACCCGCTCAGGCTTCACCTGCATTCCCATTTTTCCCGTTTTCCCAAGGTTTTCCGTTGGTGGCGGCAGCAGACACCGGCGCCGAGCGAGGGTTGTGCCGCAGGGCCTTGTCAGGGGTCAGGGCTTCCATCCCATCGGGAATGTCAGCCAGGAGGAGACATTCCAGCTCTGAAGGGAGAGGATCAGGACGGGGGAAACTCCAGGGGGATAAGGAATATCTGGGAGCAGGTCGGGGCTGCTCCCCCTCCCCTCCCAGCACATTGTTCCCAAACCCCTTTCCCACGTGGATGCACTGACCCCATGGCACCCACACGGGGAGACCCCCAGACTGGCCCAGAGCAGCTCCCCCAAATCCAGCCCCTGGCCCAGACCTGCTGCCCCCATTTCCAAAGCCCCCTCCTCAAGTTCCAAAGGTCTCCTCGTTCCTAAGTCCTCCCATGTCAAGCCCCCCCATTCCCAAGG
>NW_016690580.1:16834-18376 GCF_001604755.1 Lepidothrix coronata
TTTTTTTTTTTTTTTTTTTTTTGCAGGGAACAGGGAATTACAGCTTTTCCTGGAGGAGACGCTGGTGTCTGGTTGTCCAAAGGGAGAAGGAGATTGTTAATTTTCCAGAAGAAAGAAGGAAAATTCCTGTTTTCCCGAGGGAAAGGGAAATCCCTGGATTTCCAACTGTTTTCTGGTTTTCCTAAGAGGAAGAGGGAATTTTCTAGTTTTCCTAAAGGGAATGGGAATGTCTGTGTTTCCACAGGGAGAGGCTGCTTTCTAATTCTCCCGAGGGAAGATTAAATTCCTGTTTTTCCTGAGGGAGACGCCGATTCCAGGTTTTCCGGGTGGAAAAGGAGAATCCTGTTTTTCCCGAGGGAGTGGCTATTTCCTTGTTTTTCCAAGGGAAAAAGGAAGTTTCTGGTTTTCGAAAATTCCAGGTTTTTCTGAAGGAATAGGAAATTTCTCTTCTTCCTGAAGGATGGTCCATTTTCTGACAACTCCTGAGGGAAGAAGAGTAATTACAGATTTTCTGGAGGAAGAGGCAGGTTCCTGGTTTTCCTGAGTGAAAAGGAATTGCCTGTTTTTCCTGGGGAAAAAAAGAGGAATACGTGTTTTTCCTGAGGAGGAAGTGGGTTCCTGGTTTTCCTGAGGAAAAGGCAGTTTCTGGTTTTCTGGAGGGAAAGTTTGGGTTCCATTTTTCCTGCTGGAAAAGGAAATTTTTCCTGAGGAAGAGGCCCCTTCCTGGTTTTCATGAGGGAAAAGAACTTCCTTCTCCCGTGAAAAATTAACTTTGTTTTTCCAGTGGGAAAAAGACATTTCTTTTTTTCCCAGTGGGAAAAGGAAATTTCTGGGTTTTTTTTCCAGAGGCAGAAGCTGGTTCCTGGTTTTCCTAAGGAAAAAGGGAATTTCTTTTTTCCTAAAAGATAGAGCAGTTCCTTCTTTTCCTGAGGGAGAGGCTGGATTCTGCTTTTCCAGAGGGAAAATTTAATTTCCTGCTTTTCCAGAGGGAACCTTTGGTTCCTGTATTTCCCCAGGGAAAAGGAATCTCCAGGTTTTCCCAAGGGGAAAGGCAATTCCTGTTTTTTCTGAGGAAAAGCCCAAATCCTGGTTTTCCCAAGGAAAAGCAAATCTTACTCTCTGGAAGGAGATACCACTTCCCAGTTTTCCCAAAGGAAGAGGAAATTTCTGGTTTACCAAGGGATTGGCTGGTTCCTGGATTTCATGAAGGGAGAAGAAATTCCTGGTTTTCCTGAAGAAATCTGGTTTTCCGGAAGGAAGAGGAAATTTCGGGTTATCCTGAGGGAAAAGGAAAATTTTAATTATCTTGAGAGAGAAGGAAATTTCTCGTTGTCCTGAGGGAAAAGGGAATTTTTACTTCTCCTGAGGGAGAAGGAAAATTTTAATTACCCTGAGGGAGAAGGAAATTCCTGGTTATTCTGAGGGAGGAGGAAACTTCTGGTTATACTGAGGGAAAAGGGAATTTTTAATTATCCTGAGGGAGGAGGAAACTTCTGGTTATACTGAGGGAAAAGGGAATTTTTAATTATCCTGAGGGAGAAG
>NW_016690580.1:19750-26984 GCF_001604755.1 Lepidothrix coronata
ATTCCCAGCTCTCTCAGCCTGGCTCCAGAGCAGAGGGAATCCAGCCCTGGGAGCAGCTCTGGATTTGCTCCAGCAGCTCTACATCCTTCTGCTGTTGAGGACTCCAGACCTGAATTCCATGTGGGATCTCACCTGAGCAGGGTAAAGAGGGGAAATCCCTCCCTCTCCTGCTGCCCACACTGTGGGATCAGCCCAGGATCCAGTGTCTTTTTGGGATAAATTCCAGCTTTGTCACTTATTTCCCCCTGTTTCTCCTAAAAGTTATAAATTATTGCTCCCAAATCCAAGCCCGGGAAGCTCCTCTAGAGCTGAACCGACGCAATTCCAAAGGCAGCATTCCAGTGCTGGGAATTGAGGCTGGGCCAGCCTGGATCTGACATCAGGGGGAGCAGAGGGAGGCCAAGATTCCATGAGCTGCCCGTGCCTGGATTTGTGTCACAGGCCCACAGTGCCCTCCCATCCATCCATGGATTTAAAAACCGGGATCTGGGTGCTCCCTAACCTTTGGAAAAAGCCTCAGTGCTCTGAGGGATTGTGTGGAAAAGGAGCTGCACTTTGTATTCCTTGCATGGAAAAGCAGTGCTGTAAAATCCCCTGGATCCCTGTGCACCTGGATCCAGGTGGGACATCAGGCCTGTTCCTCCCTGTCTCCCGGGTTATCCCATTGATTCGAGTCCTGGATTTTCTTTCCAGGACTCCCCTCATGATGGCTTGCACCAGGAAAAACCTGGAGGTGATCAGATCCCTGGTGGAGCACGGAGCCAACCCGCTGCTGAGGAATAAGGATGGCTGGAATTGCTTCCACATTGCCAGCAGGGAGGGGCATCCCGAGGTGCTCCGGTACCTCCTGGATGTGTCCCCAGGGATCTGGGACACGGAGAGCACCATCAGGAGGACACCCCTGCACACGGCAGGTAAAGGGGGGACCCCTTGGAAGCAGCTGGGTCGGAAGAGGGAGAATGGGAAAGGGATGTTGTTCCTGGGAAAAGGGATGTTGTTCCTGGAAGAAGGGATGTTGTTCTAGGGAAAAAAGGGATGTTGTTCCAGCTTGTGTGGATTTTGGAGAAGCAAAACCACAGGGAAACAGTGGTGGATCCTTCCCAGGAGATCCTCCGCTGGCTTTGGCCTCCTTGGAACGAGGTGTCCATCTCTGCCTCCCTGTCATGGATATATCCAAGCTCCCACATCTTGGAATACCTCCCAACATGCTTTTCCTTGCTGGTGTGTAAAGCTGTGAATTGCCCTTGGGGAAAATCCAAGGATTTGCCTGTTGATGGCACTGGGAAGCCATTCCCTGTGTCCTGTCCCTCCAGGCCTTGTCCCCAGTCCCTCTGCAGCTCCCCTGGAGCCCCTTTAGGCCCTGCCAGGGGCTCTCAGCTCTCCCTGGAGCCTTCTCTTCTCCAGGGGAACATTCCCAGCTCTCCCAGCCTGGCTCCAGAGCAGAGGGGCTCCAGAATCATGGAATGCCAGGATTGTCTGGGTGGGAAGGGACCTTAAAGACCTCCAGTGCCACCCCCTGGCATGGGCAGGGACACCTTCCACTATCCCAGGTTGCTCCATCCTGGCCTTGGACACTTCCAGGGATCCAGGGGCAGCCACAGCTTCTCTGGGAAATCCATTCCAGCCCCTCCCCACCCTCCCAGCCAGCAATTCCTTCCCAATATCCCATCCATCCCTGCCCTCTGGCACTGGGAAGCCATTCCCTGTGTCCTGTCCCTCCAGCCCTTGTCCCCAGTCCCTCTCCAGCTCTCCTGGAGCCCCTTTAGGCCCTGCCAGGGGCTCCCAGGTCTCCTCTGATCAGTTATAGTGTCCTCAGGGGCCTCAAGCTGCTCCAGGGGAGGTCTAAGTTGGATATTGGGAAAATTCCTTCAAGGAAAGGGCGGTTAAACATTGGAAGGGGCTGCCCAGGGCAGTGGTGGAGTCCCCATCCCTGGAGGGATTTCAAATCCCCGTGGATGTGGCACCTGGGGAGGTGGATTTGTGGTGGCCGTGGCAGTGCTGGGGACAGCTGGGACTCTGTCATCTCAGAGCTCTTTTCCAAGCCAAATGATTCCATGTTTCCAATCATGGATTCGAGGTTTTGCCGTTCTCACCTCGCTCTCAAGAAGGAATTATCCCATGGTGAGATATCCAGAGTTCCCTTCTGCAAAGGGGAGGGATCATCCCTGCTGGGAATACACAGGAGCTGCTGGAGTTGGAGCCCACCATGCCCAATTCCCATTCCCTGCCCTTTTCCTTGCTTTCAAAGGATATATAAAGGATATCTAAAAGGAAATGTCCAGAGAGGGACGTGGTCGAGGGATCCACAACCATCCCCAGGTTTGTGGGGAGCAGAAGGACACAATCCCCATCCCAAGTGGGATTTGGCCGCATATTCCAACATCTCCACAGGAGGGATGACTTTTGGCCGCTCCAAACTCCTTTCCCAAAGAATTTAGTAGGGATTGACTCTCTGGAAAGACCCGAGGTGTTGTGAGCCCCCCCCACCTTGCTGTGCTGTAATTAATCTGTTGGATGTGCTGCTCCTTCCCTGTCATTCCCGTTCCTTTTCCAGCCCTTTCTCCGTCACACTCTGCTCCATCAGCACTGACAATTCCAGCCCTTGGGCACCAACTGCACCTGGAGTCCTTGTGCCTGACCTGGGAATGAAAAAACAAGGGAATGAGTTGTTTGTCTCAGGCTTTGCCCGAGTGGGAAACGCCGGATCCTGATTTTTTTTTTTGGTGTGTGTTCTCCTGTCCCGGCCCCATCCCGGGTTTTGTGTTTCCCTGGAGCTGGCAGCTCCCTCTCAGAGAGCTGGGTGTTGGGGTGGGATCTGGGGAAAGGATCGGGAGCAGGGTGAGGATTATCCTGTGGGAAAAGAGGGATTTTTGATGTGGAGCTGGAAGCCTCCTCCCTCCTAGCACTTGGGATATGGGAATACAGACAACACTGGGATACAGCACCCAGTTCTCCTGCTCCAAAGAGGGGTCTCCTCCTCTGTGTTGTCTCCTCTGTCTGACTTCCCTGTGGAAAAGCCACATATCCATGATTTTGGGTTGATTCCTGGTCTTTTGCTGATCCAGGTGTGGGAGCGACTGGGAAGTGGGAATGGCTGGAGCTGCTTAAACCACCACTTCCCCCAGTAGAACTTAAACCAGGATGATTCCAGAGGCAGCTGCTCCAGGAGGTACCAATATCCCCACTTCCCTCCCCCTCCCCAATCCCAGTGGAAATCCACAGGGATGGAGGGGCTGGAGCTGCCAGGGGCAATCCCATCAAGACAAACTCCCATGTCCATGAGTTCCCATCCCAAGGGTGTGGATATGAGCTCACTGACCCGTGGCCAGTCCAGCTGGCTCCCTGGCACACTTATCCTTGGATCATTTTCCTCCCCTGGGCTTGGGTCCTTAAAGCTTTTGCTGCTTCCTGTATCCGTAGCCTGAGGGAAGAGAGCTGGGAAGGTGGAATGAGAGGGGGTGGAATTCGGCAGGATCCGAGCGTGGCAGCTTTTCCTGCTGCTGGCAAAGGATGGAGGTTTTTTAAATTGGATTTTTTATTTTTTTAAAGCCAATCCATTCGAAAATCCCCCCGAAATTCCCAGCCTGTGTTTCCATCAGCTCAGGGCTCAGAAGAGCCAAAATCTGGGACGATGGGATTGGGATTTCAAGGAGCATCTGAAGGTTGTTCCTGGTAACACACATTTCCCAGGGGCCCTTTTCCCATCTCCTGAGGGAGCAGCTCCAAGCTTCCTTTGATATTATTATTATTTTCCTTAATATATTCCATTTGTTTTACAAAATGACCCGCAGGGAAAACCAACAACAACAACAAAAAAAAAAGGCTGTGTGATGGGAAATGCTTAAAAAATGGGAATGAACCGGGAATATTTCAGGGCAGGGTGTTCAAATCCTCCCCCGCTGTTGTTGTTTTTCCCTCTGAGCCGGTGCCTGGGTGAGGATCCTTCCTTAGGATGATGGGATGGGAGTGGCTGAGGAGGGGTGGAGATGCCATCCCAGCTCTTCCCCCGGCTCCCTGCTTTGTGTCCCTTCTTCTTCTCCCTGGATTTACCATCGGGAATCGACAAATCTTTGGGAGAAAAGGCTCTTTGTGCCGGTTAAATTCGGTTTAATCTACTGCAGGTAGAGCCAAACGGCGCCTGTGTCGTATCTTTTCCCTGCTTTATCTCCCGTTTTCCTGGGAGATCAAGGAAAGGAAAGGCTTTTTTAATTACAGCCAAAAGCACCAAGTCAAAAACTCCCAATTCCCAGCCTCTTGGAGCCCTTTCCCTGATCCACGACCGAGCCAGAAGGATCAGAACCCTGATCACCGGTGGGTGGGTGGGTGCCGTGTATTCCCACGACTGATCCGTGTATTCCCTCTCTCTCCCAGCCATGCACGGCTGTTCCCGGGTCGTGGAGCTGCTCCTGGAGCGGTAAGCAGGCTCTTCCCAGCTTTTTCCTCCCCCTCCTCCCACCCTCTGCCAGGCCGGGGGGACACAAAGGCCGCTTGTGCCGCTTCCACTGGGGAAGCAGCCGCGATCCCGGCGCTCTCTCCCCGCGCTCCAGGTTTTTCCCAGCTGGCTGGGGGGAGGCCTCGGGGACAAGGGCTCTCCCTGGATGTGCTGCCACGGCTGTGACACAACCCCCAGTTATGTAACCCGGCCTTTCTTTTCCCTGCTGATTCATTCCCGAGGCCGGATGGGCAACAACAACGCGGCGGATTTCTGGCGGCTCAGCGCCGGGGGTGCAGCTTTGCTAGGCTGGGCTTATCTTTTGTTTTTGGGCTGTGGAGTGGCTTTAAATCAGCCCAGTCATGCCTGACGCTGTTCCCTTTCCCTGGGAATTGCAGCTAAGCCCAGCCTTGTTAATACCTGGCTCTGTGGTTTGAGCCAGGCTTAATTCAACTTTAATTCAGTTTTTTTCTCTTCTCAGTGAGATTTGTGGGCTCTGATTTTTCCCACCTCATTACACGAGGATCCAGGTGTTTTCCCTGCTTCCAGGGGGCACACCTTGCCCATCCTGGAGACCCTCTGGGCACAGGGAAAGGGAATTATGAATCATCTGCAGAAGCCTGGCTTGCCCAAATCTCTGACCCCCCAAAAAAAACCCCCAGGCCCTAAAACACCGAGACAGGTTTATCCAGCAGGGTTTATATGTTCCATTTTTGATCCCAGTGTTGATGGCCTCTTTCCATGAGGATTTGATTGCTGCCAACAGCTCTGTCCTTGCTTTTTTTCCCCTCTCCCAGGTGCCACTACCGACCTGACAGCAGGGACAAGTGTGGAGTCACTCCCTTCATGGATGCAATCCAGAACGGGCACCTCGACATCGCCCGGATGCTCCTGGAAAAACACCAGGTTGGTGCCCAAAAAAAACTTCTCCTGCCCCTGCCAGGACAGGGAAGAAGGAAAATTTGTGTCATAAAGAAGAAAATTCCCAGATTGTAAAGAAAAGGGATTGTATAAAAAGGGAGATTCCCCTTGGAGGTGAGCAAGGTCACCAGGACTCGGATCCAGGTGAAGATCTCACCCTGGGGCAGGAATCATGGAATGCTGGGATGGTTTGGGTTGGAGGGACCTTAAAGATCATCCAGGTCCAACCCCAACACTTCCCACTCTCCCAGGCTGCTCCATCCTGGCCTTGGACACTTCCAGGGATCCAGGGGCAGCCACAGCTCCTCTGGGCAACAAGCTTTGCCCCTTGGGTGCTGCCCAGCACAGAGAGAAGGGGCCAGAGGTTGCCTGAAATCCCTCTTGGGATCTCCAGGTGTCCAAGCCCAGGAGATCTTGAAAGGCTTCTCTGAAGCCTTTTGGGCTTTGCTGGGTCTCAAAATGACTAAAAACCATGTTTATTGTCCTGACATGTCCCCCAGCACCGCTCAGGCACTGAGAGAAATATAAATCCATGGAATCTCTGCTCCTGGCAGGGAAGGAACTCCTGCACTGGGCAGAGCCAGGGATCAAATCCTCTCTGAGCAAACAGGAGAACAAACAGGCCCCAGTTCCTCTGGATTTGTCACCAGAGGGAAAAAACAGTTTGAGAGTCAATTCTTAGAGCTGAGGAACAAACACCCCTGAGCTGGGAGAGATGGGAGATCATGGAATGGTTTGGGATGGAAGGGGCCTTAAAGATCATCCAGTTCCAACCCCAACACCTCCCACTATCCCAAGCTGCTCCATCCTGGCCTTGGACACTTCCAGGGATCCAGGGGCAGCCACAGCTTCTGTGGGAGATTCATTCCAGCCCCTCCCCACCCTCCCAGCCTGCATTATTTACTGATCATTTATTGATGGCAGGAGCCAGCCCCCTGCATTATTTATTGATCATTTATTGATTGCTGAGCCATCTGAGCCGGCTGGGGCCCCCTCAGGGCTCATTCCCATGGGACTGGGATGTTCCCTGACGGTTTCAGTCTCACATTTCGGGCTCTGAAGGTGGGAGAGTTGGTTTAATTCCCTCAATTAACCTTGGCCATGGAGCAGCACTGGGATCACTGGAAGGGTTGGTGCCTCCCAGGTTTTATCAAGCCCTGAGTCACCACTAACCCTCGAGAAATTGGGTGATATCCTTGGGGATGAGTGCACTGTGTGTTAACTCCATGACTTTCCTTAATTCCAGCCCTATCCCACAGCCATGGATGCCCTGGGAGCTCAGCTCTGAGTTCCCTGTGTATTAATTCCATGACTTTCCATAATTCCAGGCCTGTCCCACAGCCATGGATCTCCTGGGAGCTCAGCTCTGAGTTCCCTGTGTATTAATTCCATGACTTTCCATAATTCCAGGCCTGTCCCACAGCCATGGATGCCCTGGGAGCTCAGGCTCTGAGTTCCCTGTGTATTAATTCCATGACTTTCCATAATTCCAGGCCTGTCCCACAGCCATGGATGCCCTGGGAGCTCAGGCCCTGCACAGGGCAGCTGTGACAGCCCAGGATGGATCCATCCAGTTCCTGGTGTCCGAGCTGGGGGTGGATGTCAATGGAAGAGCCACTTCCCTGCGGATCCCGGCCCTGCACTACGCGGCCAAGGTTGGTCCCTGTTCCCAGAATCCCTTGGGAAAGGGATCCTTTGCCAGGCACCTCAAACAGCCTGGTTTGGGTGGGGGAGGAGTTGCATTCCAGGCTCATCCTCTTCCCTGTCCACCTGCTCCTGAGCAGTCCCATTCCCTGTTTTCTGGGCAGGGTTAGATGGGATATTGGGAAGGAATTCCTGGCTGGGAGGGTGGGGTGAGGCTGGAATGGAATTCCCAGAGAA
>NW_016690580.1:32663-36534 GCF_001604755.1 Lepidothrix coronata
TTCCCAGAGCATCTGTGGCTGCCCCTGGATCCCTGGAAGTGTCCAAGGCCAGGATGGAGCAACCTGGGATATCAAAGGATGCTCCTGTTGGACCAGATGACCTTTAGAGGTCCTTTCCCAGCCGAGCCATTCCATGATTCCATGAGTGTGTCCAGCTGTGCAGAGGGGAGGCAGGGAAGGCGGGGGGAGCTCCCGGAGCTTATCTGTGTCCTTCACTCCGGAGCTGTTTTGAATTCCAGGCAGTGAGAATCCTTGGAGCTTTCTCCTCCTCCTGCGTGGGAAGCGGGGCCTGATGGGCTGCGAGTCCTGCAAAGCAGATCCCAAAATCCTGCTGACCAGGATTCCCTCCTGCCTGGAATTGTCGCTCCACGCCGTGCTGGCAACCGGCAGCCAGGGATCATCCCAGGGAACATCCCTGCCCGGATCCCGGGATTTTAAACCTCCCGGGCTCGAACCTGCAGCGCTCAGAGCCTGGTCTAGACTTGCAGTGGGAATAAAGCAGCATCCCAGTGCCCCCACTCCTATAAAAACCTCCCCTGGGAATGCTGGCAGCCGGGATCCAGCCCCACAAAGGAGCCCTTTCTCCCGGCTCCCCTTTCCCTCCTGCTCCCAGAAAACCCTTCTGGTTGCCAAGGGGACGTTTTTGGGGAATACAATGTGCCTTGGAGAAGATCCCAGCTCCGTCCTGGCTGATTAGGGAAGGGCTGGATGGGATTCTCTCCCTGGCCCGGGCTCGGTGTCACTTTGGATTTACACCATCATTTCTTTTGGGATGGGTTTTTTTTCTCCTTTATCCTTCTTTTCTTTTGGCATTTATTAAACACGGGAAAATCGAATTATGGGGTTGTTTTTTTCTCAACTCAATTTGCTGCCCAGGCTGTGGCAGCTGAAGCAGTTCCTGGCTCCATGTCTTTGCCATGGAAAAGGGAGTGGAGCCATGGAAAATGCAGCAGGGAAAGGGGAGCCTCGGGCACGGGGAAGATGCTGTGGAATCCTGTGGGAATGAGGGAAGAGGGGATAAAAAAGAGCTTTCCATTCTCATCCTGCACGACAGAGGCTAATTGATGGCATTGAAGAATTCCAGGATCAGGCATGTTATTTAGGGAGACAGGATTTATTTATGGAGAGAGGAGAGGGGTGAGGGCTGTGCTGTGTTTTCCCCTGTGGAGTCTGGAATTCCGGGCGGAGGAAGGAGGGAGGACACCGGGGGTCGTGGCTGGCTGTGTCATCTCACAGGGCATCCCAAATCCTGGAGCAATCCTTTGGGAAATCCACAGCCCGCGTGAGCAACAGCTCTTGGAGCTGAAATAACCCCGGGAAGAGCATCTGGGAGTTACAGGGATATGGAATTGAAAGCTGGAAAGGGACTTTGGACAAGGCGTGGAGGGACAGGACACAGGGAATGGCTTCCCAGTGCCAGAGGGCAGGGAAAGATGGAATATGGGGAAGGAAGGGGAGGGGCTGGAATGGATCTCCCAGAGAAGCTGTGGCTGCCCCTGGATCCCTGGAAGTGTCCAAGGCCAGGCTGGAGCAACCTGGGATAGTGGAAGGTGTCCCTGGGGTTGGAACTGGATGGGATTTGAGGTCCCTTCCCACCCAAACCATCCTGGCATTCCATGAAGGTGCCTGGTAGCACCTCTCTGGCCCGTTCCTGTGGGATAACAGCAGTGTTCCTGCTGTGCCAGGGGAATTCCTGCCTCGTGGATCCAACCTGCACTTCCACAGGCACCTAACCCCGACTTTCCATCCGCTCCAAGCTCCACAGGATCTTGGAGCAGCTCCTGGTATCCTCAGATTTGACCATGACAGGGCAGATCCATGCCCTCCCAGGTCAGGGATCATCAGAGCTGATCCCGAATTCCCTGTTTCCCTGCAGGAAGGACACGGACACACCATCCTGACGCTGCTGTCCCTCGGCGCCGATCTCCAGGCTCAGGACGGGAAGAGCCGTTCCGGTAAGGAAGGAGCTGCTCCTTCCCCCTCTGCGTGACCCCCAGAGCTTCCATAAGTGCATTCCAACCTCCAGGTCACCCTGGAGCACGCAGGGAGATCCCAAATCCATGGATACCAAAGGCTCTGGGAGCAGCGTGACGTAAAAACAGGGGTTTTGGTTTGGTTTTTTTTTCCCGGTTTTCATTCGTTAATTTTCTCCTTGCTGGAATTTCTGGTGCTTCTGGCTCGGGGGCTTTTCCCTTGGGGAAGAGCAGAGATGTTCCCTGGGGGAAGAACAGAGATGCAAACCAGGGCTTTCTCTTTATCCACCTCCTTAATTTTTTCCACGAGACTTTTCCAGAGCTTCGATTCTCCGCCTCCCTGGAATTTGGCTGGAACGAGCCCGCCTGGAGCGGGTTGGGTGGACGAATCCAGGGATTTCCACGAGCTCTCCAGCCTCGATTTCCCAGCAAACAGCCCAGAAATGGGCTCATGAGCAAATAATAACACGGGGCTGGGACGTAAATAGAGTTGCCATAGCGATGCCGGAGTCGGCATTCCCGGCGGGAGAGGCTCCGGCAGCTCCTGCAGCAGCATCCCTGTCTCGGGAACAAAACCCACAGAAATGGTTCCAGCCAAAATTGCCAAAAATTGGCAGCTTTTAACCAGTCCTCAGGTTTGGTTAAAAACACCTGGGGGCATCTCTCCATCCATCCCCTCCGGGAGGGAATCCCGGCTCTGCTGAGCTCATCCAGCCCTGGGATGTTTTCCATGGCTCCTCCTGCCTGTTGGATGCTGTGTCAGTGTCCCTGTGTCCTTGGGAAGCTCCTCATCCCCATTTGGCACCTGCATGGATTATCCATGGGGATCAGGATGCACATTAGATCAAAGGAAGACAGCTTTTCCAATGAGGGTGGTGAAACACAGGGATTCCCATCCCTGAGAACATCCAAGGGCAAGTTCATGGAGTAAATCCCGGCTCTGTTGAGCTCATCCAGCCCTGGGAGGTTTTCCGTGGCTCCTCCTGCCTGTTGGATGCTGTGTCAGTGTCCCTGTGTCCTTGGGAAGCTCCTCATCCCAATTTGGCAATGCCTGGATTATCCATGGGGATCAGGATGCACATTAGATCAAAGGAAGACAGGCTTTACAAGGAAGGTGGTGAAAGACAGGGATTCCCATCCCTGAGAACATCCAAGGGCAAGTTCAGGGAGTAAATCCTGGCTCTGCTGAGCTCATCCAGCCCTGGGATGTTTTCTGTGGCTGTGTCAGTGTCCCTGTGTCCTTGGGAAGCTCCTCATCCCGATTTGGCACCTGCCTGGATTATCCATGGGGATCAGGATGCACATTAGATTAAAGGAAGACAGCTTTTCCAATGAGGGGGGTGAAAGACAGGGATTCCCATCCCTGGGAACATCCCAGGGCAGGTTGGACGGGGCTTGGGAGCAACCTGGGACAGCGGAGGGTGTTGGGGTTGGAACTGGATGACCCTTGAGGTCCCTTCCGAGCCGAGCCATTCCCTGATTCCATGACCCCATCCCACATTCCCAGCCCTGCACGCGGCCGTGGCCGGGCAGCAGGCGGAGGCCACGCGGATCCTGCTCCGTGCCGGGCTCCGGGACGCTCCGGATGGCTCGGGAACGCTGGCCCAGCAGCTCGCCAGGAAGCCGGAGGTCATCCAGGTGTTCCAGGAATCCCAGGTCACCACGTGAGACACGAGGAACGGGAGGAGCCCGGTGGATTTTCGGCCGGCGCGGTACGTCGGTGGTCGTGGAACAGCGTTCGGATTTAGGGAAATATCGGTTTAAAATGGTGGGATTCTCACCCAAAATTGAGGGGAGGAGCCAAGCTTGGCACTTGGGAATGTAATAAATGTAATATTAAATGGGATTATCTCAAAAAGATCACGGGTGTGATGGCTCTGGGCTCTTCCCCGGGAGGG
>NW_016690580.1:42126-43721 GCF_001604755.1 Lepidothrix coronata
CCTTAAATCCCTCCAGGGATGGAGACTCCAACATTCTCCTTAAATCCCTCCAGGGATGGAGACTCCAACATTCTCCTTAAATCCCTCCAGGGATGGAGACTCCAACATTCTCCTGAAATCCCTCCAGGGATGGAGACTCCAACATTCTCCTTAAATCCCTCCAGGGATGGGAACTCCACCACTCCTCCCTTAAATCCCTCCAGGGATGGAGACTCCAACATTCCCCTTAAATCCCTCCAGGGATGGGGACTCCAACATTCTCCTTAAATCCCTCCAGTGATGGAGACTCCAACACTTCTCCCAGGCTTTCCTCAGGTTGGTGGCCACGTATCCCCTTGGGGATGTGCCTTTTCCTACCTCTCAGGAGCTGGTGGTGATTTCCTTACCCATCCTGTTCCCCTCCTCTGTGAGTTCCAAGGATTCACCCTCTGGTTGTCTCCCAATCCTGATGTCCCTGGCGGACATGATCCAAGAGCTCGAGGACACCACCAAGTCCTGTTCCACGTCTTCTCCTTCCTCATCCAGACCTTCCTGCTCATCCTCACCAACATTCCAGCTGCACACAGACATCCGTTGAGTCCTCCACTCCCATCCTGAGCTGAGTTTTCCAATGAGAATTCCTGGAGGCGGCCGGTGCGGAGCAATGGCTGTTCCTTCATCCATGGATCTTCCCCATGGATACTGGAAGAGGTGGGAAGCCTTTCCCTGCTGCTTGGCCACCAGAAACGAGGCGTCTCCAACGGATCCATCTCCTCATCCATCTCTTCCCAATGTCCAGCTCATTTCCAAGGAGGGATTTGGGAGCGTCACCCGGCTCTCCACCATTCCCAGAGTCCTGGCAGAGACAGGGAATGCAGCCCTAGGATCAAATTAAGAGGTCTTAAGGTTCCTAATCCACGTCCCCGAGAGCCTTAAGCAGCTTTTCCGCCTTTTCCGTGCCCGCTGCGGACGTGCTCCCTCGCCGGGGTGCTGATCCAGGGGGTGTTCCAGCCCCAGCCTGGGGGAATTCCTGGCTCCTGCGGGGAAGGGGGCGGTGGAGGATTTAAAAAAAACCCTCTGAAATCCGGGGAAAAGCTCAGATCTTCTGGAAAACCGAGGGGTTTGGATGTGGATGGGCGGGATCCGGGTGGGATTTTCCACACCGGGCGTGGTCCTGGGTGAGAGGAAAAGTGGGTTTTGGGGGGGAAAAGGGGAGAAAATCCCAAACCTCCGTTTGGGAAGTAGAAACACACTGGAATTATCACTGATTGTCATTAAAGTGAGGGCCCCTCCTAAACTGAGGGACCCCCCAAATTGAGGAACCCCCCCAAACTTGAGGAACTCCCTAAACTGAGAGATCCCTCTAAATTGAGGGATCTCCCTAAACTGAGGAACCCCCTAAATTGAGGGACCCCCCCCAAATTGAGGGACCCCCCCAACTGAGGAATCCCCCAAACTTGAGGAACTCCCTAAACGGAGAGATCCCTCTAAATTGAGGGATCTCCCTAAACTGAGGAACCCCCTAACTTGAGGGACCCCCCCCAAATTGAGGGACCCCCCAAACTGAGGAATCCCCTAAACTGAGGGATCTTCCCAAATTGAGGGACCCCCCAAAC
>NW_016690580.1:44756-47072 GCF_001604755.1 Lepidothrix coronata
CTAAATTGGTGATCTCCCCTAAATCGAGGAAAACTCCCCAAATCAAGACACACTCCCCAGAATTCCCCCCCCCAAAAATTGGGGACCCCCCGATCGGTTCCCGGGCGAGGAGGGCGAGGGACCGCACTGCGCATGCGCGCCGCGCCCCCCACCACGGTGGCAGCGCCGCCCGCGCCCGCCGCGCGCCCGCCCTTTGATTGACAGCCCCGCCGGCCAATGGCGCGGCGGACCGGGCGGTGATTGGCAGGCGCGTGGGCGGGGCGCGGGCGGCCCGGCCCCGCCCCCCCCGGCGCGGTCCCCTCACGGCGGCGGCTCCATTTTCTCGCGCTCCCGCGGCCCCCGCGCAGCGCCCGCTCCGCCTCAGCCCCCGGCCCGGAGACACCCGCCGCGACACCGCCGCGCCGCCATGAATGAGGAGTACGACGTGATCGTGCTGGGCACCGGCCTCACGGTGAGGAGCGGCCGCCGCCCGCTCGCGCCTCGGGCCTGCTGCGGGCGGCCGCCGCCCTGCCCCGCCCCGCCGCCCCCCCCATCCTCCCCCAACCCCCGCCATCCCTCGCCTTCTGCGGCTGAGCCCCCTCCCCATCCCTCACCCACCGCGGCCTCGCTGTCCTTTCGTGTGGGTATCACCTGATTATCCTGCCCAGCCTGGCTCTGAGCCCCCCGGCCTCGGGCACGGGGGTCCCGGTGCCCCCTCGGGGGCGGGTCCCTTCGTCAGTGTCTCAGCTGATAATCGCCCCCCTCACCCCATTCGGGTCGTTTTCTTCGGCTGTCACCTCTACGTCGGAGCTCCCCCTTAACTCTGTCTGGGTCCCTGCCCCCTCCCTCTGCCCAATATTACCCTGGGGGTCTGGTGTGTGGGACCCCCTGGGACCCTTAATGCTCACAGCAGCCCCCACCTTCAATCCCATCCTCACCCCATAATCCTTCCCCCCTCATTCCAACCTTGTCTGGGTTCCTTCCTCCCCCCATCCCCAGTATTATCTGTGTGTGACCCCCCAGGGACCCCCTTGGTCCTTCTCTCCATCACTAATTCTCCCAGCACCCCCCACCTTCAATCCCACCCTGGATCCTTCCCTCCCATTCCAATCCTGTGTTCCTCCCCCCCCATCTCCAGTATTACCTGGGGATGTGTGACCCCCACCCCGGACCCTCTGGATCCTTTCCCCCATCATTAATTCCCACAGCACCTCCCACCTTCAATCCCACCCTGGATCCTTCCCTCCCATTCCAGCCCTGTGTTCCTTCCCCCCCTTCCATCTCCCATATTATCTGGGGATGTGTGACCCCTCCCAGACCACCTGGATCCTTTCCCCCATCATAAATTCTCCCAGCACCCCTCACCTTCAATCCTACCCTGGATCCTTCCTCCTTATTCCAACCCTGTCTGGGTTCCTCCCCAACCATCCCCAATATTACCTGGGGGTGTGTGACCCCCCAGGACCCTCTGGATCCTTTCCCCCATCATTAATTCCCACAGCACCCCCCACCTTCAATCCCACCCTGGATCCTTCCTTCTAATTCCAACCCTGTCTGGGTTCCTCCCCAACCATCCCCCATATTATCTGGAGATGTATGACCCCCTCCCAGGACCCCCTGCATCCTTTCCCCAATCATTAATTCCCACAGCACCCCTCACATTCAATCCCAGCCTGGATCCTTCCTCCTTATTCCAACCCTGTCTGGGTTCCTCCCCAGCCATATTATCTGGGGATGTGTGACCCCCTCAGGACACCTGCATCCTTTCCCCCATCATTGATTCCCACAGCACCTCCCACCTTCAATCCCACCCTGGATCCTTCCTTCTCATTCCAACCTTGTCTGGGTTCCTTCCTCCTCCCATCCCCAATATTACCTGGGGATGTGTGACCCCCCAGGACCTTCTGGATCCTTTCCTCCATCATTAATTCCCACAGCACCTCCCACCTTCAATCCCACCCTGGATCCTTCCTCCTCATTCCAACCCTTTCTGGGTTCCTCCCCAACCATCCTCCATATTATCTGGGGATGTGTGATCCCCCCCAGGACTCCCTGGATCCTTTCCCCCATCATTAATTCTCCCAGCACCCCTCACCTTCAATCCCACCCTGGATCCTTCCTCCTCATTCCAACCCTTTCTGGGTTCCTCCCCAACCATCCTCCATATTATCTGGGGATGTGTGATCCCCCCAGGACTCCCTGGATCCTTTCCCCCATCATTAATTCTCCCAGCACCCCTCCCCTTCAATCCCACCCTGGATCCTTCCTCCTCATTCCAACCCTTTCTGGGTTCCTCCCCCACCATCCCCAATATTACCTGGGCGTGTGTGACCCCCC
>NW_016690580.1:48417-51280 GCF_001604755.1 Lepidothrix coronata
GGGAGAGGCTGGCGAGCCTGTCAAATTTCCCTTATCCCCCCCCCCCCCCCCCCCCCCCCAAAAAACACAACCCCTTTTTCCTGCTTCATCGCGGTGCTCCCTGAGGAGAGCTGACAGCTGACGGGGGCGCGGCGCGGGGAGGGGGATGAGCCGTGGAGGGGCTTTGTCCTATTGTGGAGGATGCAGCCCGCGCCGCAGGGAAAAAAAACATGGCAGTGCCGCTGCTCCCGAGCTCTGCTGGAGGATCCTCCCGCTTCCTGCGTCCCTGGAGCCCCGGGAGATGCCGCGGGAGGGCGGATCGCAGGTTACAAACACGAGGCATTGTTTGAGGAAAGGGGGGGAAGAGAAGCCGATGTGGTGGAGGAGAAGGTTTTCCTCGCTGTGAAACGGCCTTTCCTGCTTTTGTTCCCGGCTTTGAGCCAGGAAAGGTGCCCGGACAAAGGGATGTCTGGGGGGGTTCCCCCACTTCCCCCCTCGGGGTGGGGATTAAATTGGAATCCACGAGTTTTCCTCCCGTCGTTTTGGGATTGATGGGGCTGCTGACACAGGGCACAGCTGGGTTCTCATCCCCCTCTTTTGGGGTTGGGAAGAACGGGAACAAACCTGGGATGTGGCACAAAGGAGACCTGCAAAGTGTGGGAGCGTCTTCCCAGCCGCTGCCGTGGGGGAGACCCAACTTTCCTGGTTGCTTTCACTCCTCCCTCCCAAGGCTCTTCCTTTGGAAGGCTTAGGAGGAAGAAGCTCCTTCCCTTTGGTAGGGAAAGCTGGAGTCTGCCCTCAAACCTGTCCCTGGCTCAGCAAAGCAGGGAAAGGGACTTTTGGGGAGGTGAATTATAATGAGCTTCCAGTGGAGGGGCCTCCAATAGACCCGAGCTCCATTAAGATGGTAATTTATGCTTTAGAGCGAGCCGGGTATCAGGTTGGTGAACACGGGGGCTTAATCTCAAACTGACAAATTCCAGTGTAAATTTGACAAAAGGCCCCTTGTGAAATCACTTTTAAGACAAGCTCCTGCTAATGAGCAGCAGTTGAGTTAAAAGGAATAAATTATGGCCTTATTTTGAGGTGTGCTGACCGAACTCCAGAGCCTGGGAACGTGCAGGGGCGCCCGATTTTCCTTCTGATGTGCCGGCCTTCCCTCTGAAATACTAATTAGGATGGGCTTCGTCTGCTCTGGAGCAGCTGCTGTGGAAAAAGAATGGAAAGCAGAGGTCCTGGTGCAACCAGGATGTCCCCCATCCTAAAATTCCCAGTGTTGGCTCATCCACTGTGGCTGGCAAGCGGTGTCGGAGCGGAGCTGGGTCAGGCTGGGCTGCAGGACTCCTCCACAGGCAGATGAGGCAGCTGGAAGCCTGACGGTTGCTCCCCCAGCTATGGTCTGGCCAGGTTTCCCAAGGAGAAGGAACTGGAAACACTTCCAGTTGTTTCTTTCCTTTTCCAAAGAGCCTTGAGCTGTCAGGGAAGTTCTGGTGATGTTCCCAGAGCGGACTCAGGTCCTGGAGCCCCACCAGGCCGCTGTTGTAGCCCTGAGGTTGTGCCTGTGCTGCTGCTCCGGAGGGGATTTTCTTTCCCTTTCCCAAGTGAGAGTTCAGGGGCTGGTTTGAAGGGGAAAAAGGAATTGTTGGGGCCTTTGTAGGAGAGCACAAACACACCCACTGCCCTGGTGGTTCTGGTTGGGTCTGCGGGGCCGCCCCTGCGTGAGCTCACGTGGGAATTCCGCCGGGGTGGATCTGGAAGTGCAACAGGAATATTTCAGGTGTTAATCTCTTCCTCAAGCAGCAGGGAGGGACTAAGGCAGCTTTAGGACCGGGATTACCGGCGCTCCAACTATTTCAGCTTTTCCCTTCTGCGTGCTAATGAGAGACCCCCTCGCAGTGCCAAGCTCCTGGAGATGTGTCTGAGCCCCCCGGGGGGGGGGTGGAGATATAATCCTGGTGCATTTTTAGTCCTGAATTACTGCTGATACAACAGCCTCCGACTTCCACGAGGTGGGATTAACTCCAGGGCTCCTCCTGAGCCCCTGTGTGCTGGGGGCAGGTGTTTCCTGCTCCAGAGCTGGCTCATTCCTGGTGGGAATGGCTCCTCCAAGGTGCTGGAGCCTTAATAGCTTTAAGGCCCTTGATTAGGCTTGTCGTGTGTGTTGGGCATTGTGGATTAGGGATCATCTTCCTGCAGACCTGCTGCACAAGCAGGTTTTAATCTGGCACGGGGATCCCAGTCCAGAGAACTCCTCAGGTTTGGGTTTTCACACTTGGTTTTTCAGCTCACCTTAATTTGCACCTCTCTGGTCTGGAGGTCTGGAAGTGGCTTGGTAATTCCTTACTGGGATACTTGGGAGTTGTGTTGTGCCCCGTGATGGGGTGTTCGTTCTCTGCCCTCTGTGCTTCTCCCCCATGGATTATTTCCCCTGAATTCTGGGGATAATCAACCCATCCTGTTCAGCCCCAGCAGGTGAACGCTGCATTCCTGCTGGGGTTTCACTCTTTGCAGGCTGAACTAAGCTTCTTACCTGCCAGCTGCCTCCCTGCCTTAAAGCTATTTAAATCCATCACAGGGATGCAGATTCACTTTCTGGGGGAGCAGAGGAACCACACTCTGGGTCGGGATATATTTAGTCCTTGTGGAAATAAAGCACCTCCAAGTGACTGCGAGGACCAAGTGGGGACTCACCATCCTCTGGTAGCTCAGGGATTGTCCAGGGGCAGTGAGGGGGTTGTAGGATGAGCTGAGGGGACTGATTGTCCAGGGACAGTGAGGGGTTGCTTTGGCAGTTTATAGGATGAGCTCAGGATTGTCCTGGTGCAGTGAGGGGTTTGTAGGATGAACTCAGGATTGTCCTGGTGCAGTGAGGGGTTTGTAGGAT
>NW_016690580.1:52066-58372 GCF_001604755.1 Lepidothrix coronata
TTTGTAGGATGAGCTATGGGGTTTGTCCAGGTGCAGTGAGGGGTTTGTAGGATGAGCTATGGGGTTTGTCCAGGTGCAGTGAGGGGTTTGTAGGATGAGCTATGGGGTTTGTCCAGGTGCAGTGAGGGGTTGTCTGGCAGTTTGTAGGATGAGCTATGGGGTTTGTCCAGGTGCAGTGAGGGGTTGTCTGGCAGTTTGTAGGATGAGCTGTGGGGTTTGTCCAGGTGCAGTGAGGGGTTGTTTGGCAGTCGTAGGAGGAGCAGAGCTCTGGATCGTGCTGGAATCTGACACGGCGGGTGTATCCAGCGTGTGATGGGTGGGCACCCACTGGACGAGTTCCCGTGTCACCTGGACCAGAGGATCTCCAGAGGTCCCTCCCAACCCCAAATTCTGTGACGTGCTGGCCCCAGCCCAGCCCTGCCTTTCGAAGAAAGAGCCCCGGTGGTGCCAGAGCCCGTTGTGGGAGCCGGAGGGACCGTGCCCGTCCCGCCCTCAGCCGGAGCAGCGCTGGCTCGGGTTTCCGTCGGTCTGTCTGAGCCTCTCTGAACTGCCGCCCTACTTGGAGGAAATCCATGGAAAGCTCCTCGCCTCCCTCCATTCCTCAAGGCTCCTGCCTGCAGAAGGTCTATTCACAACCGGTCCCTGCTCACGAGGGAAGAGCCGATGCTCTTAAACAAGCCTGGAAGCACCGACACCTTCGAGTCGCTCCTGTTGTTTTTTCCCATGGATTTGTGCCGTCTCCACATTCCCGGTGCCCCTTTCTCCCTGGTGCTGTGCTCTCCAGCCATCTCAGCAGCCAGGGTGGTGCTGCAGACGCCAGGACTTGCTCTGCCATTGGCTGGGGCGCAGCGAGCTCCCGGGAGCTGTCGGAACCTGACCTGGTGGAGCTCTGGATTACAGTTCCAGCAGGGCTGCCCTTTGCGTGGAGACCATATTCCATCCATCCCTCTGGATACCCGGAGCTCTCCCTGCCCTGCCCTGGTGCTGCTCCCAGCAGCTGCTCTGCCTTCCTGTTTGCTTGACGCTGATATTTATACTCAGCCAAAACCCTCCAGATTTGAACGCTTCCCCTTTTTTACTTGAAACCCTTCCCAGCCCTTCCCATATCAGCCCAGGCTGTTTGTTTTCCTCACCCAAACCACACCAGGACACAGATCCAGCGGTTCCAGTGGCCGGGGAGAGCTCCAAAGGAACTGCTGAGCTGGGAGGATGAATCCATTGTGCACCCCGTGTGTTTTATGGCTCGTGAGAGGCCCGGGTGGGATTCCAGCGCTCCGGGGCCTGGCAGGAGCTGGGTGATGGAAGGGACGTGTTTAACGAGCCTTGGATGAAATAGGAGCGGGATATCTCCACCTCAGTGCCTGTAGGGGTGTTTAATGGGTAGGAAAGAAGATGGAGGAGGTACTTAAGGGCTCTTATATCTCCTGCTGGTAGCCAAATCCAACCTGGGGAAGGGATACAGGCTCGCTGTGTGCATCCCTGGGAAGATGGAGCGAGGGCTGCTTTGAAGTTAAATGGAGGCAGGAAATCAGCTGACAGCCAGAGCAGCGACTGGAACTTCTGCTGTGGTTTAATTCCTGCCTTTGAGACTCATTTGGTGTGAAATCCTGGTTGGCTTCCAGCGCGGACACTCGGAGCCCTGTGCCACCATCTGGCAGAGCTGGTGAGACGTTCCAGGGTGGAGCAGGGAGCCCGAGGCCAGGGCTGGGAGGAGCTGGCAGAGGTGTGACAGCCCCACGTCACACGTGGCTAACCAGTGACAGCAGAGCTGACACCCCGCAGCCACCCTCGCTCCGGCGGTTCCTCGCCCTTGGAGGCCTTGAGGGGTGTCTTAGCAGAGGGGCTGGGGCTCTCTGCTTGCTCCAGCCTGCGTGGGAAAACGGGAGGAGCCTTGTAGGACTTGTGTGGAAGGTGCTGGGAGGAGGTTCTGTGGGAAGTGCTGTGGCCAGCTCTTCTCGACCCAGAGCCATGTGGGCACCGTGTTTGCCATCCAGGGATTCACTGTGGAGCGTCCTTGCCGTGCACTGGGCAGCTCCAGCTTTGTCCTCAGCTCCTTGGCTGGATGAGGGTGGCACCCTGGTGGGTGACAGACTGGCCAGCAGTGCCTTGCTGTCCCAGCGGAGAAGGTTTGCCCGTGGCCACCTGGAAGCGCCAGGACAGCAAACCCTCGTGCCAGCAATCCCTGCCAACCGCCCCCACACCTTCAGAACCAAATAACCCCCCCTCAAAGCTGCCTTGGGAGGGGTTGGGGAAGTTGTAGATGACTTTACAGCTTCCTTTACACCGAGGGTTGCCTGGAGTCGGGATTTACGCAGCGTGTAAACAAGACGCAGCGGGAGACTTCTGGTGTTTGTGGTCTGCCTCGTGTGACCGAGCGACACCTGCCTTGGCCAGGGTTGCTGTGGTGGAAATAGAGCTCCTGAAACCCAGCTGGGGGGGAGTGACACAGGAGGAGAGTCCTGGGAAAGGTGCTCGTGGAGGGAACGTGAAGGATCTCAGGGAGACACGGATCTCTGCCAGGAGGGCCAAGCTGTGAGTGAACATCTTCCCCACTCCTGGGAGTGGTGGCATCTCCCAGCAGATGGATGGGGGGGTTTACAGGCTGAATGGTGAATGCAGAATCATGGAATGGTTGGGGTTGGAAGGGACCTTGAAGCCCATCCAGTCCCACCCCTTCCAGGCAGGGAACATTCCGGTAGCCCAGGTTGACCCACCCCTGATGTGAGATGTGACCGGGACCTCCCAGTTAGGCCTTGCTGATGGTGAGCAAGAGCTCAGCTGCACACATAGTTCTGCTCCTGGGGGGAGCTGAGACAGAGCAAGATCAGTAAAACCTCCCTGCTAAGCTGTCCTAAGCACGCAGACATTCAAGTTTTCCTTAAGCTCTTTGGCTGTGAATGCCAGAGCCGTGTTTGGTGGGGATTTAGCGAGGCCTCAGCTGGTTCTGCAGGTCGCAGCTTGTGTGTGTGTGCTCTGTGCTGAGTCTCAGACCCAGCAGCTGATCAGCTGCTCCAAGGAATCTCTGGATGCAGAGCAAGGATAGCAAGGCCTCTGCTGAGGTGATAAACCTGCCAAATGCCTTCATTTATTCTTTATAAATAGATAAAGAGGAGCTGTTGGTTCTCCCACGTGTCCCAGCGTGGCAAATATTAATGGTTGAGGTTTTGAGGAGAAGTCCAAGCAAGATTCCATGCTCCTGCTGCCTCGTCCTTAAGTTGACAGGTGGTGGCTTAGGAGGAGAGGTTTTCCAAATCTGCCCTAAATGCATGAAATTCCCAGGAATTTCCTCAGTGGAGGTGGTGGCTGTGTAGTTTTAACCCCTTGGTCGGCTCGCCCAGGGCACACAGACCCGGCGAGGGGCTGATCTGCTTCCAAGAGGTGTCTGAATTCCAGAGCGTTTGTTTCCCCGGGATATTTCCGGTGCCTGCACGCAGCCAGCTGCCTGAACGTGCTCTTCCTTAGGAAAACTGGGAAGGAGGTGGCTCCAGTGCACTAACACGTCCCTTGCATCCCTTCCTTTCTGCAGGAATGCATCCTCTCCGGGATCATGTCCGTGAACGGGAAGAAGGTCCTTCACATGGATCGTAACTCCTACTATGGAGGGGAAAGTGCATCCATTACACCCCTGGAAGATGTAAGTGTGGAGCTGGCACCCGCTGCTGGAAAAGGGGCTTTATTCCCAGTTATCCCAGGGGTGGATTCCCATGTAATTAACTCTTCGGGGTTTCCTTGGAGTGAGGATGTTTTATGGTGTTAATAGTAGGGGAGACCACCAGTGTGTGTGTTTGTGGTTGTAGACAGCGCTGGTTTTCTGTAATTCCCAGCTGGAATTCCAGTGTGGAGCACTCCAGAGCTGTAATGCCCAACAGCTGGGTGTTAAAACCCCAGCTAAACTGTAAATATTGACTAAGATACCTCACATTACACAGTATTTCGCTTCCTCAGGTTTTAAATTCCCAAACTTTAAGCCTTGGAGGAAGAAAGACTGGAAGAGCAGAATAACTCTGCCTGGTTCTCACTGTCCCAACTTCCTGGGTGTGTTTGTGTGCTGCATCAGAAGTCAAACTGGAGCTGAAACTCCGGCCAAAAACCGGCTCTGAAGGGCTTGTGTTCGACCGAGAGCCGTGGGGGTGGAAAGTGTGTCCATGTGTGGGAGAAGTGACACCCAGGGAGCTACAATAAGTTCTGTGTTCTCTCTCTCTCTCTCCAAAGCTCTACAAAAGGTTTAATCTCCCGGGGACTCCACCAGAATCCATGGGGCGGGGAAGAGACTGGAACGTGGACCTCATTCCGAAATTCCTGATGGCTAACGGTGAGTGATCCTGGGCTCCCAGGTGTCCCTTTGCCAAAACCCAACCCCTTTTTGCTGGAATCTCATCCCTGATGCACCAGGGCATGGATGTCTTGTGTGGTGCCAGTCTCAGGCTCAGGGTTAGAGAGACCCCAGGCAAGGCCTGGTCGCTCTAGTCCCAGCTCCCCTCTGGTGTGCGGCGGGAGCTGAACGTGGAAGGGTTTGGAAGGGCTGCCCTGGGAGCAGCTCTGGCTCCAGCCCAGCTGTCTGACCTGTGCCAAACCCTCCTGCAGGTCAGTTGGTGAAGATGCTGCTCTACACAGAAGTGACTCGTTACTTGGACTTCAAGGTGATCGAGGGCAGCTTCGTCTACAAGGGGGGGAAGATCTACAAAGTCCCCTCCACCGAGGCAGAAGCTCTGGCATCCAGTGAGTAGCTGCACCTTCTTCGTGTCCTCCTGGGGCTCCTGTCCCTAAACAGAGGCAAACCCCACATCTCGGGATGTTCTTGGTGCTCCTCATGTTTTAAGGAGCATCCTCAGGGTTCTCCTGCACCTCTTTGACTTTAAACACCACTTGGGAGTTGTAGCCTTGGGCTTCCTGAGCCTTGAGTGACAGTTTTTCTTGGAGCTTCCCAACGGAGCTGCCTGTTCTGGTGGCCCCTCTGGTGAGAATCTGGTGGAATAAGAGGTTTTTTACCTCTGGGGTTTGTGCTCCCAGCTCTGCCATGAAGACTTAACGTTGGATCCTTGTTGGACCTGTGCGTGTGGAAGAACGTCCCAGGCAAATTAGAGCCACTAATTACAACTCAAACCTTAATTGCTGCCTGCTTAAATTTCACCCCTCTTCCAATAAAACCGCTGCTCGTTCGCAGTGGCTCAGGAAATCCTTTAAGAGCTGGTGGAGGGCATTCCAGGAGCTCCAGGTGTGGGATGTGTTCAGTGGCACCTCTAAAAAGCCTCGTGGTAAAGTGACTGCTGCAGTCAAGGCTCCGGGTCTGGAGGTCTGAGCCTTGTCCATGGCAGATGTTCCTGTTTGGTCTCCCAGGAGACTCATCCTGGCAGGAGCAGGGGGTGCTGCCTCTGCCCTCCTGCTTCAGCGAGTCCAGTCTTGCCTCCCAGTTTGTGGAAAAATTATAAATTGCCCTGTCCAGTGTCGTGTTTGAGGTTGGAAGTGATGGGACAAGGGGGATGGGCTTAAGCTCAAGGAGAGTTAGATGGGATATTGGGAAGGAATATCCTGGCTGGGAGGGTGGGGAAGGACTGGAATGGATTTCCCAGAGAAGCTGTGGCTGCCCCTGGATCCCTGGAAGTGTCCAAGGCCGGGTTGGAGCAACCTGGAATAGTGGGAGGTGTCCCTGGGGTTGGAACTGGATGGTCTTTAAGGTCCCTTCAACCCAAACCATTCCATGATTCCGTGTGTGAAACCCTCAGCGGTTCTTCCCCCCCGTGTGGCCATGGAAAAGCCCCGTGGTCTCTCCAAGAGTTCTGAGCAAATCCCTCGTTTTCAGGCTTAATGGGGCTGTTTGAGAAGCGCCGGTTCCGGAAGTTCCTGGTGTACGTGGCCAACTTCGACGAGAACGACCCCAAGACCTTCGAGGGCGTCGACCCCAAGAAAACCACCATGAGGGACGTGTACAAGAAGTTCGACCTGGGCCAGGACGTCATCGACTTCACCGGCCACGCCCTCGCGCTCTACAGGACTGACGAGTGAGTGACCCCGGCGGCGGAGCCACTCCCGCCCCGAATCCCAGGGTTGGAGTCACTCCCGCCCTGAATCCCAGGATCGGAGTCACTCCTGCCCCGAATCCCAGGATCAGAGTCACTCCCGCCCCGAATCCCAGGATCGGAGTCACTCCCGCCCCGAATCCCAGGATCGGAGTCACTCCCGCCCAGATCCCAGGGTCGGAGTCACTCCCGCCCCGAATCCCAGGGTCGGAGTCACTCCCGCCCCGAATCCCAGGGTCGGAGTCACTCCCGCCCCGAATCCCAGGATCGGAGTCACTCCCACCCTGAA
>NW_016690580.1:58383-60098 GCF_001604755.1 Lepidothrix coronata
CACTCCTGCCCAGATCCCAGCGTCAGAGTCACTCTTGCCCCGAATCCCAGGATCAGAGTCACTCCCGCCCCGAATCCCAGGATCAGAGTCACTCCCGCCCTGAATCCCAGGATCAGAGTCACTCCCGCCCCAAATCCCAGGATCAGAGTCACTCCTGCCCCGAATCCTGGGATCAGAGTCACTCCTGCCCAGATCCCAGCGTCAGAGTCACTCCCACCCCGAATCCCGGGATCAGAGTCACTCCCGCCCCGAATCCCGGGATCAGAGTCACTCCCACCCTGAATCCCAGGATCAGAGTCACTCCCGCCCCGAATCCCAGGATCAGAGTCACTCCTGCCCCAAATCCCAGGATCAGAGTCACTCCCGCCCCAAATCCCAGGATCGGAGTCACTCCCGCCCAGATCCCAGCGTCAGAGTCACTCCCGCCCTGAATCCCGGGATCAGAGTCACTCCCACCCCGAATCCCGGGATCAGAGTCACTCCTACCCCGAATCCCGGGATCACAGTCACTCCCTCCCTGAATCCCGGGATCACAGTCACTCCCACCCCGAATCCTGGGATCAGAGTGACTCCCACCCCAAATCCTGATGGTAGAGTCACTCCTGCCCCGAATCCTGGGATCGGAGTCACTCCTGCCCCGAATCCTGGGATCGGAGTCACTCCTGCCCTGAATCCTGGGATCGGAGTCACTCCTGCCCTGAATCCTGGGATCGGAGTCACTCCTGCCCCGAATCCTGAGATCGGAGTCATTCCTGCCCCGAATCCTGGGATCGGAGTCACTCCTGCCCTGAATCCTGGCATCGGAGTGACTCCCGCCCCGAATCCTGGGATCAGAGTCACTCCTGCCCAGAATCCTGGGATGGGAGTCGCTCTCGCCCCGAATCCCGGGATCGGGGTCACTCCCACCCCAAATAATGGGATCGGAGTCACTTCCACCCTGAATCCTGGGATCAGAGTCACCCCAAATCCCGAGACTGGAGTCTCTTCCACCCCAAATCCTGGGCTTGAAATCACTTCCACCCCGAATCCCAGGATCGGAGTCACTCCCACCTCAAATTGTGGGATCAGAGTCACTCCCACCCCAAATCCCAGGATTCCAGTCCCAGCCCTGGGATTTGGGGCAGCTGTTGAACCTTTGAGCATTCCCGGGGTTAACGAATCATCTCCGTCCTGACAAAACCTGTGACCCCAAAGGGAACTCCCAGGAGCAGCAGCCGGAGGGTGGGGAAGGAAACCTCCTGAGGGGGGGAAGCGCTCCGGGGGTGTATCCCGCTGGAAGCGCTGGCTTGGGAAGCATCCTGAGGGATGTCCCTGTGCTCCACAGCTACTTGGACCAGCCCTGCCAGGAGACCATCAACAGGATCAAGCTGTACAGCGAGTCTCTGGCCCGGTACGGGAAGAGCCCCTACCTGTACCCCCTGTACGGGCTCGGAGAGCTGCCCCAGGGATTCGCCAGGTGAGAGCCAGACCTGGATCCCGTGTCCGCCCTCGGGATCCCCATGTCAACCCTTGGGATCCCGTGTGCGCAGGGAGCGACTGGGAGGGGGTTGTCACCAGCACATTCCAGGTGACACCAAGCTGGGGGAGTGTTGATGTGCTGGAAGGCAGGAGGGCTCTGCAGAGGGCCCTGGCCAGGCTGGATCCATGGGCTGATTCCAAGGGGAGGAGGTTCCCCAAGGCCAAAGGCTGGGTCCTGCCCTTTGGCCACCAGAAGC
>NW_016690580.1:61883-63787 GCF_001604755.1 Lepidothrix coronata
GGAAAGGGCTGAGGGGGGGTTAAAACTCAATCCTGGAGGTGTGGAAGGGGCTGAGGGGAGTTAAACCCAACCCTGGAGCTGTGGAAGGGGCTGAGGGGAGTTAAACCCAACCCTGGAGGTGTGGAAGGGGCTGAGGGGAGTTAAACCCAACCCTGGAGCTGTGGAAGGGGCTGGGGGGAGTTAAACCCACCCTGGAGGTGTGGAAGGGGCTGAGGGGGGGTTAAAACTCAATCCTGGAGGTGTGGAAGGGGCTGAGGGGGGTTAAACCCACCCTGGAGCTGTGGAAGGGGCTGAGGGGAGTTAAACCCAACCCTGGAGCTGTGGAAGGGCTGAGGGGAGTTAAACCCCACCCCAGAGCTGTGGAAGGGACTGAGGGGAGTTAAGCCCCACCCTGGAGGTATGGAAGGGACTGAGGGGAGTTAAACCCACCCTGGAGGTATGGAAGGGACTGAGGGGAGTTAAACCCACCCTGGAGGTGTGGAAGGGACTGAGGGGAGTTAAACCCACCCTGGAGCTGTGGAAGTTTCCTCCTGCAGGCTCAGTGCTATCTATGGAGGCACCTACATGCTCAACAAGCCCATCGAGGAGATCGTGATCGAGAACGGCAAAGTGGTCGGGGTGAAGTCTGAAGGGGAGGTACAGTCCCTTGGATTCATTCCTTACTCCCTACCCTCCATGTTTCCCGTAAAAACTGAGCCTTTTGGCCATAGATTGAACAGTTGCAGTAGAAACCCCATTTTCCCAAGGGCCAAACCTGCTGGGCTGGTGCTGTTCTCCAGCTCACTCGAGGCACGTTGGTGTCCCCATGAGGAGGATCCATCCAAGAGCCCCTCTCCAGGGCTTGGGATGGAGTATCCATGCCCTGGCGGGGTTGTCCTTGAATAACTGAGTAAATCAGGAAGGGATTTATTCCATGTTCCTGTGTCTAACCTGGACACCCAGCCCTGCCCTTCAGCAGGTGACACGTGGCCTTCCTGCAGCTGCTTCCCCACCTGGAGACACAAAACTGGTAATGCTGTGAGCCCTTGGAAGTTCTCCATGTGCTCCTGACTGGAGCAGGTGCTTGAGGGGGCAGCTGAGCTCTTGGTGATGTGTCCCCTCAGGGTGGAAATGTGGGAAGTTCTCCATGTGCTCCTGGCTGAAGCAGGTGCTTGAGGGGCAGCTGAGCTCTTGGTGACGTGTCCCCTCGGGGTGGAAATGTGGGAGTGGAGGTGACAACCCACACCACGGAGCGATGTGACCGAGTGTGGGTGGCCTGGGGGCTCCGGGTGGGTCAGCTGTTAAACAATTCCTGGAAAAGGGAGTTGTGAGGTGTCCTGGTGTCCCGTGTCCCCCCCCGTCCCAGGTGGCTCGCTGCAAACAGCTCATCTGCGACCCCAGCTACGTGTCGGACCGCGTGACCAAGGTGGGCCAGGTGATCCGGGTCATCTGCATCCTGAGCCACCCCATCAAGAACACCAACGACGCCAACTCCTGCCAGATCATCATTCCACAGAACCAGGTCAACCGGAAATCAGGTGCGGGGGCAGCTCTGGGGAGGGGGAACCACACGGGAAAACGGGCACCGGGGTCCTTGTGTCCTCACCCAGGGGTTTTCCGGCCCCGGCGAGGCTGGGCTTTGGTTCTGAGCAGGGATGGGGGAGGTGGGAGAAGCCTGTGGTGGGAAAACCACGGGAGGAACCTGCAGGAGGGAAGTGCCCCAGCCTGGGAGAAGTGGGTGAGGAGGGTGAGGTGCTCTGGGAGGGCGAGGGCTGGTGTTGGAGCAGAGGGTGGGGAAGAGGTTTCAGTCTAAGGGGGGGTTTGTCCAACTGGAAAAGAAAGACGGGGCTGGAAGGGCTGTTAAAACCCCACCCTGGAGCTGTGGAAGGGGCTGAGGGGAGTTAAACCCAACCAGACCTGTGGAA
>NW_016690580.1:65209-68369 GCF_001604755.1 Lepidothrix coronata
CTTCCCCAGCCTCGCTGCTCTTCTCTGCCCCTGCTCCAGCCCCTCCAGGCCCTTCCTGAGCTCAGGGCCCAGAGCTGGACACAGCACTCACTCCCTGCTCCCCTCCCGGGCGCTCAGCCCTGGGGTGAGGGTGGGGGGCACTGGGGGCCATTCCCAACCCTTCCGTTCCCAACCCTTGTGTTCCCAACCCTTCTCCTCCCGCAGGTTCGTCAGCATCAGCGACCTGTTCGCGCCCACCGACCTGGGCACCGAGAGCCAGGTGAGTGCTCGCCGAGCTCGGCCTCGGGGCTGGGCCTGAGCTCTGGGCCCCGAGCTCGGCCCTGAACCCCCCCTGTCCCCACAGATCTTCATCTCCCGCACCTACGACGCCACCACCCACTTCGAGACGACGTGTGACGACATCAAGGACATCTACAAGAGGATGATGGGCTCAGAGTTCGACTTCGAGGAGATGAAGCGCAAGAAGAACGACATCTACGGGGAGGAGGAGCAGCAGTAATGAGAGAGCCTCTAATTAGGAGAAATTAAATGGGCTAATATGAATATATAAGGAACTTAATGAACACTGTACGAAATTCAATATTGTAAGGCCTGCTTTTGTAATCCCATCTCTGAGAGATTGAAGAGTTACTGCACTGGTAATGTTCCCTTTTTGGATATCATGTGTTAATTATTCCATTCTAGTAGGGCTGCTGTCCAGAATCTGGCAACCCCCCGACCCCCCCCGACTAACCCCCTAAAGAGAAAGGCAGAAGTGAACTTAGGATGATGATGATGACGATGATGATGATTATTATTATTTTTGCAGAGTAGACGTTGGTGCAGATTTGAGAAATAACATCTCATTGACAGCTGTGTCTTACCTTGTCTTTTTAATCATTTGTAAAAACATCCTCCACCCTCCCTCTCCCCCCCCGTGCTTCTGGTGAGCTCGTAGATGTGACTGTGAACGTCACTCAGACCCGGTGTCGAGGAACGTAGAACCCGAGCACTCCCTCATTGTGGACAGCATCCCTAAAAAGTCCCTCCCATCGACCTTAACTCTCGTGGCAAAGTTGTTATCATGGACAAAGCCCACATCTATTGTAGCAGCAAACGTTGGCTTCGTTCTGGGCACAGAACTTTAACCTCCACTTCAGCTTCTAAACCTGTTTACAGGGGTTGGGACACAGCTGTGCCTGAGGCTCCTTTGTGTTTTAATCTTAATAAAATTGAGAGAACAAAAATTGCAGAGCAGGCAAAGATGTTGGGAGTATTTTGTGTCCCTGGGGGCTCCTCGGATGGACCAAAACGGCGCCGCGGTACCGGCAAGGACGGAGCCGGTGCTTCCCGGGGCTCCTCCAGGCTCCAAATGATTTCTGTACTGCGAAGTAAAGCCAAATTCTGGAAACCAGTCCTGGGCTCCCAGTCTCTGATTCGCTTCACTTCTACCAGCAGCACCTCTGGGAGAGATCCTGAGGGATCTCAGCCTGCCAGGGAGCAGGGACACGGCATTCCCTGCTGGAAAACAGGCTCAGGGGTCCCTGGTTGGGATTCCCAGGCTGTGCTGCTCCGGGGAGATGTGGCAGCACCAGGATGTGGCTCGGGCTGTCCAGGGCACAGTCCTGCCTGGGCTGTCCATGGGCACAGTCCTGCCTGGGCTGTCCATGGGCACAATCCTGCCTGGGCTGTCCATGGCACTGTCCTGCCTGTTCCCCGCTGCCACATCCAGGAATGGCACTTGCTGGAAGCAGCAATAACTAATCCCTGCTCTCAGGGCTCCTCTCCTGAGAGGAGGTGCTTCCTCCCCCTCTCCCTGGGTAAGAGATGCTCCTTAGGGATCCCTGGCTGGGATCTCGGAGCCTGAACCATCCAGCTGTTGGGGACAGCTGGACAGTGAGGAGCAGGGCTTGTGTTTGGACACAGCGCTGCCAAGTGCCAGGAAAAAGGAGGAAATACCTTGGAACACCCTCCGGCCGGTGCTGCTCCGCTCCCAGGCTGCTGCTGAGGAGGAACTGGGATTTCTGACCCCACCGCAGGCCCAAAGCTGAGCCAAACCTGCCCCTTCCCCCTCCCTGCCGGGGCTTTTGGCACTTCCCCTTCCCGGGGTGGCAGTTCCAGGAACCACCTTCCTGTTTTCAGCTCTCCCGGGCCTTGTGCTTCCTCCCTGGAGCTGGGTCAGTGCCCAGAGCCGAGTCTTCCCAAAGCCAAGGCCCAGAGCAGGTGGAAAACAATCCTTCCCTCAAATTATCCCGTTATCCCTCTCTGCTGTAGCGTCGTTATTCCTGGGAAGCAGGATGGGATCGATCATCCAGGAGCCTCCACTGTGTTGTTCCCTCTCCCCTTCCTGTGGGAGCCTCCAGGTTGGAGTTAACACAGAACAAACTTCCTTTGTTTTGAGGTTTTATTATTCAAACTCTTTACAAATCCGTCCCCAACAGAAGGACAACTGCAACGCTTTCATTTAGAAAAACCCCAAAATAGAAGAGGACAAACACCGGCCCTGCGTCTCCATCCCGGCCCCCATAAATAAGAGCTTTCATTTCGTTCCTATATCCCGGCTATTTACAGGAATTCCAGGTGCTGGAATGTGCCGGAATGGAGTCCCGGCAGGGAAATGGTACCGTGAGACAACGGGGTGGGGGGTGAGTTGAAATGTAGTGTAGGAGGGCAGGGCACAGGAACTACCCCGTGGGGAGGGGGGTTAATTGTCCTTCCCGACCTTCCTTCAAGTAAAAACGGCTTTCTGGAGATTTCATCTTCCTGTTTCTTCCCATGTCAGCGGCACTAAGAACCCTGGGAAACGCTCCAATGATTAACCTGCCGCGTTACAACGACCTCTGTCCTGGGGTGCAACAGGGAATAAAACCCCCGGAACAAGGAATAAACCCCCGGGGAGGGGGGGTTGGATTGGCCACCTCCCACTCAGGTTTTCTGGGCAGAACTCGGACGGCCCTTCCCGCGCCACCCGGAGCATCCCCCGGGATGGGGTGTCCCGGAAGGGTTGGGATGCCCCGGAAGAGTTGGGGTGTCCCAGAAGGGTTGGGATGCCCCAGAAGGGTTGGGATGCCCCGGAAGGGTTGGGGTGTCCCGGAAGGGTTGGGGTGTCCCAGAAGGGTTGGGGTGTCCCGGAAGGGTTGGGATGCCCCGGAAGGGTTGGGGTGTCCCGGAAGGGTTGGGG
>NW_016690580.1:70563-81181 GCF_001604755.1 Lepidothrix coronata
TTGTGCTGGTTTGTGCTGGTTTGTGCTGGTTTGTGCTGGTTTGTGCTGGTTTGTGCTGGTTTGGGCTGGTTTGGGCTGGTTTGGGCTGGGAATGGGTTCATTTTTATCCCTGTGGTTTGGGTTTGGGAGCTGTTGGGAAATCAGGGTTTGGCAGAGCCGAGGCCTTCCCTGCTCCCCCTTCCCCACCAGGTCTGGGGGGGCACAGGGAGCTGGGAGGGGACACAGCAGGGACAGCTGATCCTGAGGGACCCTCGGGATCCAGACCCTCTGGCATCACACTCAGGATATAAAGCTGGGAGGAGAAGAAGGAAGGGGGGGATGTTTGGAACGACGCTGTTTGTTCCCGTGATGGAGCCTGAACACCTGCCTGGGATGGGAAGCAGGGAATGAAATCCTTGTTCTTGCTGCTGTGACAGCTTTGCTTTCCCTATTAAACTGTCTTTGTCCCAATCCATGAGTTTTCCTCGCTTTCTCATGCTGGATAATCCCAGGGACTTCAGCCTGGGATAAGGCCATGCTGGAGCAGGGACACTCCTGAAGGGATCGTGGCCATGCCGGAGCAAGTCCAGTGCTGCAGGAATTGTCACTCATGGATACAAGGCCAGGAAGGAACAGGGCCACCTCAAGGCAGCTGTGGCTGTGGGTCAGTCTATGCCACAGCAGAATAAATCCTTGGAGACGCTGTGGCCCATGGATAAGGCTCCACTCAGAGCAGGCACACCCTGAGGGATGCAGCCCATGGGTAATTCCGAGCTGGAAGACGAGGGGAGTTCATCACAACGGTCCAAAGGGACCAGGGGTGGGAATTGTGGTGGCAATTCCTCCTCTGCATCAACTCGGGGCTCCTCATCCCTCCCCCAAATCCCACCTGGGATGGGACAGAGAAGAAACAGCAGAGAGATGTGGGGGAAGCCCAGGAAGGTGCTCTGAGCTCCCGGAGTGTGGAGCTGGGATGAGCTGGTGGGGAGGGAGCTCAGTTTGCTTTGGGAATGTGCAGCTCCTCCAAGGAAACCTGTGCCTCTCCTCAAGCCCTTCCAGGCTGTAACACTCCCTGAGAGAGGGAAGTGCCCTCATGGAGGTGCAGCAGGGTGCCTGGTCTGGGATCACATCCCAGACAACATTTCAGCCCAGCTGATCCTCTCCAGATCCCAGTTCCTGCTCCTCCACCTCCCAGGGGTGTTGGAACCCAACCCGCCCCATCCTCTCCAGATCCCAGTTCCTGCTGCTCCACCTCCCAGGGATGTTGGAACCCAACCTGCCCCATCCCCTCCAGATCCCAGTTCCTGCTGCTCCACCTCCCAGGGGTGTTGGAACCCACCCTGCCCCGGCAGAGCCGTTACCTGAGGTCTCCTCGGAGCTTCTTGCTCTCCCTGTAGTGAAGGAGCCACTTCCACCTCCCGCTCCTGTTGAGCTTCTCCAGCACCTTCACCACCTCCTTCAGCCGGCCTGGGGGGACACCAGAGCAGCAGGGTGAGGTTGGAGTCTCTCCAGGGATGGAGACTCCCAGCCTGGGTTGGGAAAACTGGGATTTTGCCTTGCTGGGTGGAGATTTTATTCCCACTAACACCTGAAATAAGTGCAACTTGTCCCTGTCACCTCTTGTCCCTTGGCTGTGCAGCCCCAGGAGCGTGGCCAAGTTTTCTCTGCCACTTCCCATTTCTTTTGTCCTCCCTTTTCCATTAGATACTGGGAAGGAATTCCTGGCTGGGAGGGTGGGGAGGGGCTGGAATGGAATTCCCAGAGAAGCTGTGGCTACCCCTGGATCCCTGGAAGTGTCCAAGGCCAGGTTGGAGCAACCTAGGATAGTGGGAGGTGTCCGTGCCCGTGGCCAAGATGCCCTTTAAGGTCCCTTCCAACCCAACCCATTCCATAATTCCATGATTCTCCAGGCTGAATGTCTTTGTACAACCCTCCACTGTACTCAGATGTTTTTGGGGACCCCTGACCTGGACCCGTTATCCAGATGGGATCCAAATGTCCAACACAGGACACGGATTTCCCCACTCCAAGGCGGAGCAGAGGACCGACGGAAAGGTTTGGGAATGTGACAGTAAACCAGTGGACGAGGCCAAAGGGAAGGGAAGGAAAGGGACACCACCATGCTTGTGTCCAGGTGAGAGGCCCAAGACTCACCCAGAGACATGGATTCCAACACGTGGTGGTCGGACACCAGGAAGCCCCCGGTGTGGAACAGCTCCTGGTACATGTGACCCGTGACATCCTCGGGATTGTCCACCCCGGCAAACACCACGCCGGGACAGCGCTTCAGCTCCAGCAATCCCGGGATCTGCTCGAGGCACAGAGGCTGCCGTGAGACCCGGGGGAACCTTCTCTGCATCATCCCATCCCCACAGCCCGACCCCAGAAAGCCGCGGATACGGCGATCCGACATTCCCGAGGAGAGAGGCCCGGCCTCGCTCCTCTGAGCTGGAGCTACTCCAGCCTTCCCAAGGGATTAAAGAGCAGCCTGGGAGAAGGGAAGGGAGCGGGATGGAGGTCTTACAGTGTGGATGTGGGAGGAGATGTCCTCGTTGCGGATGATGACGAGCAGTTGGTCGCCCGCCCGGTGCCTCCCCCCGCAGAAGCTCCACGGCTCCGTCCTCACCCAACCCTCCTTCCTCAGCAGGGCCTGCAACAGAAACCCTCCTCAGGTTGGCATGGGAACATCTCCAGGCACACACGGGAACACGGGGAGAGGGATGGGATGGGATGGGATGGGATGGGATGGGATGGGATGGGATGGGATGGGATGGGATGGGATGGGATGGGATGGTGGCTGTCCAAGCACTGCTGGGGCTCCACCCAGTGAAGAAACCACTGACCTTCATCCCTAAAAACCTTATGGAAAACCACATGGAGCCTCTCACATGGATGGGGCTTCTTTGCTAATCCTCCCGTGGAATCCCCCTTCCCAGAATTCCCAGCCTGGGCTGCCTGAACTCCCACTCCCTGCTTTGGCCGGGGGGATGTTCAGCTGGCAGGATTAAGAAGGAATGCCCTCAAGCTGTGCCAATGGAGGTTGAGGTTGGATATCAGGGAAAATTTAGTCACCAAAAAGGGTTGCCAGGCATTGGAAGGGGCTGCCCAGGGCAGGGGTGGAGCACCCATCCCTGGAGGGATTTAAAATCCCTGTGGATGTGGCACTTGGGGACATGGGGCAGTGGTGGGTTAATAGTTGGACTTGAAACTCAGAGAGAGAGTCATTTTAGGTGGGATATTGGGAAGGAATTGCTGGCTGGGAGGGTGGGGAGGGACTGGATTTCCCAGAGAAGCTGTGGCTGCCCCTGGATCCCTGGAAGTGTCCAAGGCCAGGCTGGAGCAACCTGGGACAGTGGGAGGTGCCCCTGCCCACGGCAGGGGGCTGGATGACCTTCAAGCTCTTTTCCAACCCAACCCATTCCACGATTCCAGGATGACTCCACCTTAAGGGCGTTACCCACCCCCAACGACTCCTGGGCAGTGGCAGAGGCAGCTCCTGCCTCAGGGGACCCAAACCGCCTGTGCCAGGCCGTGCCACCTGTCCCTGCCCCTCAGTTCCCCCCAGTCCCTCTCCGGGGGGGTCTCCTCTTACCTTCACCCTCTCGAAGAACGGCTCCTTGCCCGTCTCCACCAGGTAGAACATCCCCGGGTGCGTGGAGGCCTCGGAGGCCACGCGGCGCAGGTGGGAGTGCAGGGCCCCGCACAGCTCCCCGATCACGCCCTGGAAGGCCGCCGGCCTCCCGCGCCGGGACGGGCCTGGCCCCGCATCCCGGGGCTCTCCGTGCCCTCCGCCCTCCTTCCCGGCGTCCGCCCTGCTCAGCACCACCCTTGGCAACTCGGAATACTCGTCCAGGACGACGGTGACGTCCCCCGGAGAATCCAGCGGCCGGCCGTCCTGGCGGAGCTTCCCGAGGTGGAAGGGGGGTCGGGAGCGGGATGGGGATCTCCCCCTGGTGTCCCCGGGGGTGTCCTCCTCGTGCCAGCCCCTCTGCCGGCGGGATCTGCTCCGGCCCGGCCACGTGTGCGAGGGTGGGATGGTCACCTGCAAGGGGCTCCTGCCCTGCGCGGATGGCAGGGCCGGAGGGTCCCGCCGGGAAAAGTCTCTTGGGAAGATGCTCTCGGAGGTAGAAAAGGGTGGTTTCCTATTCCCAAGGACCTGGTTTAGCTTATAATGGAAACGGAGACACTCCATGTCCAGGGTGTTCTGGGTGAGCTCCTCGGAGCCCCTCCAGTCGCCCAGCAAGTTGTTCCGTAACAAATGGGACTCCCCCGGGCGGCGGCGCCGCCTCCTCGGAGTCTGGGAATTCCCAGGCCTCTCCCGGCGGTGCCGGGTGATCACGGAGCGCCGGGAATCCCTGGAGACGCCCTGGCCCCAGCCATCTCCCTGCCCCTCCACAGAGGAGTCATTGCCGTTTGTCCTGGTGCCTGCGGCATCCATGGATCTCGTGCCGTGGGAAGCCCTGGCTGGAAGTGGGGGGTGTGGGTTCCTCCCAAAATATTCCTGCTCGGAGTCGCTGGATGAAAGGTCCAATGGATCTTGAAAGGCCACGGCCCTGCGTGTGTCCCTGCTGAGGAGCTGCTGTGCCCTCGGGAACGTGTCCAAAGCGTCCTCAGCATCGCTGAACTCCAGCCTTTCTCCAGAGGGATCCCTGTGCTCGCGGAACGGCAACGCAGGGATGGGGGAAGTGAGGATTTCCCTCTCCTCCACCTCTGCGCTGGCACGGTGCGGATCAGGGAATGCCTCGGATCCCATGTCCCTGCTGGCACGGTGTGGATCAGGGAATGCCTCGGATTCCTCATCCCCGGGATCAGGGAATTCCTCGGATCCGCTGTCATCCCAAGCAGAGTGGGGCTCGTGCCACGGATCGAGCAAATTCCCCTCTGGAGAAGATGGAGCACTGGAAACAGGGATGCTTCTTCTTTCCCAGTCCTCAGGCGGGATGGGCTCCTCCCTTTGGCTCCCGGGGCTGGCACAGGGGGAGCAGGGCCACGAGGCATCGTCCGGAGCCGGATCCGTGCCGGGAGGGACCATCCTGGGACACACATCCAGGACTGAGCCTGGCTCGGCACCGTGGAGACCATCCTGGAGACTGTGTGGAGGAGGAGACCTGGATCTTGGCTCCCTTGGAAGCACATCCACAGGGGAGCCCCGTGCCCGCCCCACGGGGCGCGGAGCAGGGTATCTTATCACCCCTCCGGAACATCTGGGATTTATGGAGCCCTCCAGGCTCCAGGCACCCACACTCCCCTCTGGAGTGCCTCCTTCCTCCCAGGAATTCCAGGGCTGGCCCAGGGCTGGCTCCCACGGGCTCTGCTCCGAGCTGGGGGGTTCTGTGTCTTCCTGATAAGCAGGAGAAGCAGGAGCTGAGTATCCAGGGCTGGATGGGGAGGGGCTGTGTGGGAAGCTCCGCCGCTGCCCGGGGAGCTCCTCCACGGCTGACATCCCTTCCCTCTCCAAGGAGGAGGGCTCTGACTCCAGGGGGGAATGGAGAGGCATCTCTGGCTCCTGTGGAGTGTCACCCACCATCTCCGTGTCCGTTCTGTCACTCCTGGGGGAATTCTCTGCACCAGGACACACATCCTCACCCTCCCCAGCCCCGGGATCACCTCCCGCGGCTCTGTAGTCCAAGGGGAAGTCCTGGCCACCACCTGCTCCCATGGAATCATCCGGCACTCCTGTGCCGTTGGAACAAGGGCTGCCAGGCTCTTCTTCCCCCAAAACCTCGCTCCTTTCCTGGTTTGGCTCCCCAGGATCAGCACCGACATCATCTCCCTGTTCCCAGGAAAAGCGGCTGCTCCCGCCCAGGTCGCGCCGTGACGGCGACGGGAAGCCTGCCGTGGTCTCCTGGTCCTCTGGAGCAGCTCTGGGATCGATGGAT
Organism: Lepidothrix coronata; assembly: GCF_001604755.1. Classification (NCBI taxonomy): domain Eukaryota; kingdom Metazoa; phylum Chordata; class Aves; order Passeriformes; family Pipridae; genus Lepidothrix; species Lepidothrix coronata. The sequence continues at coordinate 76,422 of NW_016690580.1, forward strand.
CCATCGGGAGACATCCGGCAGGCAGAGTTGGAGTGAGGGGACAAGGGTAGTGCCAGTCCCTGGCTGTGTGGGGACTCCAGGCCATCCCTGTTCCCGGCAGCGGGCACGTGATCCCCGTCCTTCTGCTCCAAGTCATTCCCGAGCGTCTCTCCAGCAGCTCCAGAGCTGCCTGTAACACTGTCTGGCTGTGCTCCATAGAAAAGGCCGGGATCAGGTGGGAACGTCTCTCCACTGCCATGGGGTGACCCCACATCCGAAGATTCCCACCTTTCTTCAGCGGGCACGTGATCCCTGTCTTTCTGCTCCAAGTCATTCCCAAGCGTCTCTCCAGCAGCTCCACAGACTGGCTGTGCCTCATGGAAAAGGCCTGGATCAGGTGGGAACGTCTCTCCACTGTCACGGGGTGACCCCACATCTGAAGATTCCCACTTTTCTTCAGCAGTAACATGATCCCTGTCTTTCTGCTCCAAGTCATTCCCCAGTGTCTCTCCAGCAGGTTCTGGGCTGCCTGTAACACTGTCTGGCTGTGCCCCATGGAAAAGGCCTGGATCGGGTGGGATCATCTCCCCACTGTCCCAGGGTGACCCCACATGGGCTGGACTGGCCACACCAACACCATCTGCCTCCGAACACGGAGTGGCCGGAGCATCCCAGGGCTCTGGGGGCTCATCCACACCCGGTGCCCTCTCCCCAGGAAGCCCTGGAGAGTCAATCCCACTCCAATTCCCAGTCCAAGTCCCGTCAGACATCACCAGTGTGGAGCTGCCCAAGCAGGGCAATGCCAAGGAGGAGGGGCTGGGCACAGAGTCCTCTCCGGGAGCACCGAAGTCCTCTGGAAGTGGGGAATTCCCTGTTTTCTGGTCGCTGTGCTCACTCTCCATCTCGGTGTCGCTGCTCTCGGACAACACCAAATCCACAGACCCCAGGACTTCCTCAAAGTCCTCCTCGTTCTCCTCCTTGTCCTCCTCCAACTCTCCCTCCTCTTTCTCCAGGTGTCCGAAGGGGTCTTGTGATTCCAGCCCTTCCTCGCTGGCTCCGGCAAGATGTGCACTCCAGGGACTCGCTTCCAAGGGCACGGAATCGCGGGCACATCGCGGATGGCTGGCACTTCCAGGACTCGCTTCCAAGGGCATGGAATCCCGTGGATCACCGGTGGCCCGGCTGCTGTCCCTGCTGTCCTCAACCTCCGTGCCGCGTCCGGCATCTCCCGCGCTCTCCGAATCCCTGGGAGAACCACGCCCTGCTCCTGCCTCCCGCTCGCTCTCCTGCTGCTCCCCGTCTCCTGGAATTCCATCCTGGCTGTCTGTGCACGGAGCTGCACTGGAATTGGGGGCCGGGCTGCGGGAGTTTTCCATGCCTGGCACAGCCGGGCGCTCGCTGGCACGTCCCGGCTCCTCGGAAGGGCCGGGGGTGATCGTGGCATCCGGCGGCTCCTCCTGGAACGACACAATCCAGAGGTTATTATTCCTCATGGGAGGCAAACACAGGGGCTGAGATGCCCCTGCAGGAGGAGCAAAAAAAAAAACCAACCAAACAAAAAACCCCAGGATTTTTCCCGTGGGAGCTGCTCCTTTGTTCGGAGCAGAAGCTTTAAATTAAAGATTTTAGGCCCGGAATTCAGGCTCGGAAAATGCCCCTGGTTTGTGTTTATCCACTCCTGACCCTATGCAGGCTGGAGGAACGGCAAAAATTGGATTGAAAAGCTCTCTCCAGAATGGAACATTAATGGATCTCCCCACAGGGATGAGGGGAAGCCTGCAAAGGATTCCCTGCCTGGGAATGGGACGGGATGTTTGTGGTTCCTCTCTTCCCTCAGTTAAGGGCTCACACCTTGCCTGAGCTCACACTCCAACCAGGAACAGGCATTTAGTTCTTTGGGATTCTTGGAGAGCATCCATATAAAGGCCCTGCTCCCCTGGATAGGGATAGGCAGCTCATGCCAGAGGCTGGGAATGCCACCTCAATCCAAGAGGAACATCCACAGCTGGACTGTGGCCTGAAAGCTTCTTTTATGGGTGGCTCCGAGTGTGTCCCAAATAAATCCTGGAGGATATTTGGGACACGCATTCCCTGCCTCCAGGAGAGTCCCCAAAGCAGGACATCCATCCCACTCCTCTGGGAGCAGGAGCAGGAATGTGCCTTGCTGAGCTGTGTCCTCCCCGACCCCACACTCACCGCGGTGACGCTCGAGACGTCCTCGGGGATTCCCGGTTGCCCCTCTCCCTCATCCAGGCTCTCCTCGGGGATTCCCGGTTGCCCCTCTCCCTCATCCAGGCTCTCCTCGGGAATGCTCTCCGGACAGCTGGTGGAGGAAGGCTCCTCCTCCTCGCCGGGCAGCTCCCCGGAGGAGGAGGACACCGTGCTGTCCACACCTCCGGCAGCGCCGTTGGCGTCACTCCGCAAGCGCGGCCGGCCCTTCTCCCGGCGGGAAGACCCTTTTCTGGGAGCGCCGGGATCCACGGAGCTGCTGGGAGTCTGGTCGGGGTCGGACCTGGAGTCGGCCGGGCACGTCTTGCGGCCGTGGGGCTCGAGGTCGTCGTCGCTGAGGTCCCAGAAGCGCTGGGAGCTGTTGAGCAGGACGTACTTCTTGGGGTCGCGGTGCTCCACCACCTTCCGCGAGCTGTTGAGCTGCGCCGAGGGCCTCCTGTAGAACAGGGCCACCCACGTGTGCAGGATCAGCTTCATGTCCTCCACGGTCTCGGGGAGGCTGCAGTCCCAGGGCCTGGGAAAAGGGAAGGGAAAACGCACGCTCGGAACGTCTCCGTGGGCTCGGCGCTGAGGGAGCCGGGGATCGCCGGCTACGGATGGGCTGAGGGAGTTTCCAGTTTTTTTTTTGAAAAGGAAATAAAAGTAAAAGTAGAGGATCCCAAGGGTTGGTTGGAGGACTTGGGGTGGTGGCTTTGGGAGCCAATTCTGGCTGCAGAGCCATGGGAATCATGGAATGGTTTGGGTTGGGAGGGACCTCTCAGCGTAATCTTGTCCAATCCCCCTGGACCAGGTTGCTCCGAGCCCAGTTCAACCTGGCCTTGGACACTTCCAGGGATCCAGGGACAGCCACAGCTTCCCTGGGAAATCCATTCCAGCCCTTCACCACCCTCCTAGCCAGGAAGTCCTTCCCAATATCCCACCTAACCCTGCCCTCTGGCACTGGGAAGCCATTCCCCGCGTCCTGTCCCTCCAGGCCTTGTCCCCAGTCCCTCTCCAGCTCTCCTGGAGCCCCTTTAGGCCCTGCAAGGGGCTCTCAGCTCTCCCTGGAGCCTTCTCTTCTCCAGGATGAACATTCTCAGCTCTCCCAGCCTGGCTCCAGAGCAGAGGGATCCAGCCCAGAGGGATCCAGCCCTGGGAGCAGATCCATGGCTTCCTCTGGATTCGCTCCAGCAGCTCCACGTCCTCCTGCTGTTCCCCAGGGCTGGATTCCAGGCAGAGGGGCAGAATCCCCCCTCCCCTGGCTGTGGGATCAGCCCGGAACACGGGTGGATTTCTGAGCTGGTCACATCCAACTTGTCACCCCCCACCCCTCCCAAATCCCTCCTTTTCTCCAAGGAAAACCCACCCAACCGAGCAGGGGGAGCAAAACCCATTCCCGCACTAAGCAAAAACGAAAAAACAAAGAGCAACTCCAACGCCTTCCCAAAGGCTTTTCCAGACTCGGGGCCGACTCACCCGTGCAGGGCGCGGATGACGGATCTCTCCAGGATGTTGTTGGTGTAGCGGGTGTCCAGGTTGTGGGCGTAGTGCCCGTCCCACTGGAGCGTCACCTTCAGGGACTTGCCCCGCACCTTCACCGTGTGGCACTTGGCGAAGTCCTCCTTGTCCCGGGCTGAGCCCGTCCTGCAGCTCGCGCCCTCGGGGACCCAGGGCGGGCGGGACCCGCCGGGCTGGCGCCGGAACGGCAGCACCTTCCCCACCAGCGGGCCCGCCCGGGCTCTCCCGGTGCCGTTCTGGGCGGGGGCCGATCTGGAGGTGGGCGTTCCTGGGGGATTCGTTCCCGGGGGATTGGTGCCTCTCCGGCGCAGCTCCAGTGGGTCCACCACGGCGTAGGAGTGATCCAGGGCCACGGCGCAGCGCTGCCTCTCCCCGGCCCATCCCAGCCTCACGCCGCTCTGGTTGGGAATTCCGGAGGTTCTCTCCCTGGGAGCGGCGGCGGTGGCGGAGCCGTTGAATCCCGGTTTTCCCGCGGCGGGAAGGGTCTGGTTGGGCGCCGCCCCCCCGGTGAAGGCGGCTCGTCTTCCAGGCCGCTGGTGTTTGGGGTCGGGAGCGGCACGCGGGGATCTGAGCTGGGGACGGCCCTGCTGCTCCTGGGGGGAGGCACTGGGAGGGCTCGGGGACACCGGGATCACCTCAGGGATCACCTCAGTGTCCTCGGCGTCCTGGTGGGAGTCGCTGGAAGGGCTCTGGGACACCAGGATCACCTCAGCGCCTGGGGGGGAGTAACTGGAAGAGCTATGGGACACAGAGGTCACCCCAGTGCTGTGGGATACAGGGATCACCTCGGTGCTGTGGGACACAGGGATCACCTCGGTGCTGTGGGACACAGGGATCACCTCGGTGCTGTGGGACACAGGGATCACCTCGGTGCTGTGGGACACAGGGATCACCTCGGTGCTGTGGGACACAGGGATCACCCCGGTGCTGTGGGACACAAGGATCACCCCGGTGCTGTGGGACACAGGGATCACCCCAGTGTTGTGGGACACAGGGATCACCTCGGTGCTGTGGGACACAAGGATCACCCCGGTGCTGTGGGACACAGGGATCAC
>NW_016690580.1:82954-84866 GCF_001604755.1 Lepidothrix coronata
CTGGATGTGGCATCAGTGCCATGGGCTGGGAACCACGGCGGGGTTGGATCAAGGGTTGGGCTGGATGATCTCGGAGGTCCCTTCCAACCCAGCTGATTCTGGGATTCTGGGATTCTATGAACATGGATTTCTCACACTTAAAACATCTCCATGGGCATGGAGGTCGTGGCTACTGGGAAATGATCCAGAGCTGGGAATCTGGATCCCAGTGACTTCAGGAAAGAAATAAAAGGCCTGGCACCCACAGGGAACAAAAATCTCCCTCGGCCACTTAAATACAACCCGAGATGTTTTAGGTTTCCTTCATCACTCTGATTTTGCCTAAAGTTTTTCTTGTGGTTGGAGCATTTGCAACAAACAGACTCCATTCGCGAGACAAACTCCGTGTGATTCATCCAATCATTCAGTTATTAAAAAAAACAACCAAAAACCCTCTAAAACAGAGAAAATGTGTATTATTTGTTCATAACACAGCCCTGAGCACACACACAGAGAAACCTGGGGGTTCCCAAAGGCAGCCAGAGCACGGAAATGGGAGTTTATTTAGCTTTTGGTGTCAAAAATGCCCCCTCACTGCAGCTCCAGGCCCGAGGTCAAACAACCAGTGTGGGGCCATTAAAGGAGGGATTAAAAACCAGCACAAAAATCTCCCTTCCAGTAAAACCTCACTAAACCAGAGCTGTCCTAAAAGTCCCACGGCTCACCTGGAATTTCCTGGAGGGTGAGACACGGGAGTGGAGCATTTTCTTCCCGCTGAACGCTCTGATGTGGCGTTTTTGGCACATCCTGGGATTCAGCAGGACCCACCCAACACGAAGGATCCCAGATCCACTCTGGGAACCCCACAAGGGCAGGGCTGGGTCACGGAACCATGGAATGCTTTGGGTTGGAAGGGACCTTAAAGATCATCTAATTCCAACCCCCTGCCATGGGACGCACTCCACAATCCCACCTTACTCCAAGCCCAGTCCAACCCGGCCTCGGAGACTTCCAAGGATCCAGGGGCAACCACAGCTCCTCTGGGCGCCCTGCGCCAGCACCACCAGGGAATTCCCTCCCAGTATCCCAATATTTAGCCTCTTCCAGTTAAAATCCTTATCCCCTTGTCCTCTCGCTGCCATCACTGGGCAAATCAACCTTTTGAGGGAACGATTTCCCAAGGGAAACCACGGAACTCTCACCGCTTCCCGCTCGGCCGTCGTCGCCTCGAGCTTGGGATGGGTCGCGCTCCGGACCTTCCTGCACCTTGTTTTTCACCGGAGTCGGGGCTCTCTCGGCACGAGGCACCTCCATGGGAATGGGAACGGGGCCAGGAATAGGACTGGGGGCGTGTGGGCTCTCCGCAGCCTTCGCTCTCTTTGCTGCTGGACCGGGAGCGTCGGGAGAATCGGGAACGTCGGGAGCAACGTTTCCCTTCTCCGCGGGCTTCTCCGGGGATTTGCGGACGATTCTGGCAGCCAGGACCTCGGCACCTGGGACAGGGGGGAGAGGGAGGACATGCCTTGAGGGTTGGAACGTGTTAAAAAGGCAGATTATAAAGGAATCAGGGATAAAGTTCAGCCCGGGAAGGGGGGGAGGTGTTTGTAAGGTTTGTTTGACTTCTCGTTATCCTGCTCGGATTTAATGACGGTAATAAATCCAGGGCTCGTGTCCCTGGCACTTGGAAGCAAAGGAAGGGAACAACATCCACTTTCAGGCATTTCACTGACATTCCCTGAGTTCCCTCTTTTTTTCCTTCAGTCCTCCTTCCCAGGAGAACAAAAGACTGAGGAAACATTTCCACAGATTTGTCTGGATGCTGCCAGGAGCTCTGGGCACCTTGGGAAAGGGGGAAGACTAAAGAGGAATCAGGAATAAAATCAAGCCTGGGAAGGGGGGAGATGTTTGTATGATTTGTTTGACTTCCCATTAT
>NW_016690580.1:86331-91317 GCF_001604755.1 Lepidothrix coronata
CCTGGACGAAGTCAGCCCTTGGGATGACTCCAAGTATCCCACTTGGACGAAGTCAGCCCTTGGGATGACTCCAAGTGCACTCCAAGTATCCCACTTGGACGAAGTCAGCCCTTGGGATGACTCCAAGTGCACTCCAAGTATCCCACTCGGACGAAGTCAGCCCTTGGGATGACTCCAAGTGCACTCCAAGTATCCCACCCGGACGAAGTCAGCCCTTGGGACGACTCCAAGTGAACCCCGACTATCCCACCTGGATGAAGTCAGTCTATCCAGCCCTTACCTCTTTTCCTCCCGTGTGGAAGCTGCAGATTGGCCAACCTAAGCAAGGACCCCTTGGAATTCCCTGTGGATCCCGCCCTTTTGGAAGAGGGAGAGGCGCTGGATTTCCTCTTGGCGCTCCTGCCATCGTCTCCCGCGGGAGCCTCCGCCGAGCCCCTCTTCATGCTCATGAGGAGCCGGGTGGATTTCCTCCTTCCCTGCTTCCCCCGGGGATCGCTGGAATCTTCCTGGGGCTCTGCCCCGCCCTGGGAATTGGGGGATTCCCTCCTGGGACCGGCAGGCGGGGAAGGAGGAGGAGCAGCAGCAGCGCCGAGCAGGGACTGCCCGTCCCCCTTCAAGCAGCCGGTGGCCGCCGACAGCTTCAGGGTGTAGCTCTTGGGATTGAGGAGGTAGTGCCGCAGCTGGCACAGCGACTTCTCCGGGAATCTCTGGAAGGGGTTGGATCCCTCCTCTGCAGGGGGAAGGCTCAGGTGGTCGTCGCCCTCGGGCTCCGGGTCCTGCCCCAGCTTCGCGTATTCCTGGAAGTGCTGCTGGATCCGCGTGCTGGCGCTGACGGAGTCATTCCAGGGGCAGCTCCCGGCTTTCCTCAGGGCGTAGCGGAGCCCCGGCAGGAGGGAGGCCACTTTCCAGGGAATGTCCCTCCTGTCGCCGTATTTCCTGATGGCCCTCGGAGGAGCGCGTTTTTCCGCTGCGAAAGAGGGGGGGGGGGAAGTTAAAAAGGGTTGAATTTTCCCCCTCCCCCAAATCGCCTCCCTCGAGGGCGAGAAGCTCCAGAACCCCCCGGTTTTGAGGGATGTTTGTGACTGCTGAGGGTGAGAAAGAGCTGCGAGTGGGAGTCAAAAAGAGCGAATGAAGGTCAATTAAACCCAGGTGAAAAGGCTGGTGTTGTATCAGCCAGCCCCGTCCTGCAGGAAATTCCAGGGGGAGATGGCTCACACAGTGGTCCGAGACCCTTCGCTCCACAAATTCCCATTAAATCCAGCATTTCAGAGCTCTAAAATACGTGGAATCTGTGGTTTGTTTTTTTTTTTCTTTTAAACTTGTTTAAAAATGTAGGGAGCAGCCCCATTTACAGCTCGCTGGGGTTGTGTCCCTGCTCACGCCCAACTTCCAGCAGCTCCAGCTCCGGGATGAGGGACACAAACCCCCCCGCCCCCGGGCAGGAATAAAGAAGGGGGGATTTCCCAAAGCTGATCCTGCTCTGAAAACCCGTCAGGAAAACTTCCCAGCCCCACCATTCCCAAGCCTCCCTGGCCATCCCAATGCCAGCCCCGCAGATTTTCCCTGCTGGGATCGCAGCCCCTCCCCAGCAGCAGCTCCATGACCTGCTCCAGGACTCCCCCCACCCCACCCCAAATCTCCCAAGTTTCCTTCCCGGTTCCATCGCGGCGCAGCCTCAGATTCCATAAACACCTCGTTCCCGGTGCTGGAAACACGGGAACAGCCCGAGCTGTGCCAAAGGAACCCCTGGCATTTATACCTTCAGCCTCCCCGTGCTCCCGCCCCGCTCTTCCTCATGGATCCGCGTCTCCCGGCGCCCCTCCACGCGGCCGCTGACCCCTCCTTCGTGCCCTTTGTTATCCCAAAGGCTGGAATTTCACAGCCTCAGGGATCCTACCCCTCCCAGCTCCATCTGCATCTCAAAACCCTGCCTTGAGCCAGCCGGAGATCCCCAAAAAAACATTCCCGCCCCCCGGGGTGGAGCTCCCCGGCGGCTCCACGTGCTGCCCTCGCAAGTGTCTCCATGGAATTCGGCTCCTGCCGTCCCAAAATTCCCGGAGAGCCCGCGGGACGTGGTCAGTTGGAGCTCCCTTTCCACACAAACCGGGCTCATCCAGCTTTTCCCTCTGCTGGTGCTTCGCACCCCCGGGCCCGGCCCAGCTTCCCATGGTGATCCCGCTGGTTTTCCCTGGCGATCCCAGTGCCCTTCCCTGTCGCCTCTTCCCTCCCAGATGTGTGATTTTTCCCGATCCTTGTTTTTGGCAGGCCCGGGCATCCCTGGGAGCCACTTTCCCAGCTGCCTGGCTCCACCTCCGGCTTGGGAATGCCTTCCCAACATTCCTCCTGACAGGGGACAGGGAGGGAACAGATTCCCAGCAGAGAGGCTGCTTGTTTGGAAATGGGAAACCTTATTATCCAAGGAAAAAGGGCTTTTAATCCCAGGGAATGGGAAACATTAATACCCAAGGAAAATGGGATTTTAATCTTAAGGAATGGGAATCATTTTTGCCCAAGAAAAAAGGGGGTTAATCCCAGGGAATGGGAATGATTTTTGCCCAAGGAAAAATGGGGTTTAATGCCAGGGAATGGGAATGATTTTTGCCCAAGGAAAAAGGGTTTAAATCCCAGGGAATGGGAAACATTACTACCCAAGGAAAAGGGGGTTTTAATCCCAGGGAATGGGAAACATTTTTGCCCAAGGAAAATGGGGTTTAAATCCCATGGAATGGGAAACATTTTTGCCCAAGGAAAAAGGGTTTCTAATCCCAGGGAATGGGAAACATTATTATCAAGGAAAATGGGGTTTAAATCCCAGGGAACGGGAATCATTTTTTGCCCAAGGAAAAAGGGTTTTAATCCCAGGGAATAGGAAGCATTATTGCCCAAGGAAAAAGGGTTTCTAATCCCAGGGAATGGGAAACATTATTATCAAGGAAAATGGGGTTTAAATCCCAGGGAATGGGAATCATTTTTGCCCAAGGAAAAAGGGTTTTAATCCCAGGGAATGGGAAACATTATTACCCAAGGAAAAGGGGGTTTAAATCCCAGGGAATGGGAAACATTATTACCCAAGGAAAAAGGGGTTTTAATCCCAGGGAATGGGAAACATTATTACCCAAGGAAAATGGGGTTTAAATCCCAGGGAATGGGAAACATTTTTGCCCAAGGAAAATGGGGTTTAAATCCCATGGAATGGGAAACATTTTTGCCCAAGGAAAAAGGGTTTCTAATCCCAGGGAATGGGAAACATTATTATCAAGGAAAATGGGGTTTAAATCCCAGGGAACGGGAATCATTTTTTGCCCAAGGAAAAAGGGTTTTTAATCCCAGGGAATGGGAAACATTATTACCCAAGGAAAAAGGGGTTTAATCCCAGGGAATGGGAATCATTTTTGCCCAAGGAAAAAGGGGTTTTCAATCCCAGGGAAAAGAGGTCTTGGAGCCAGGGGATGGCCAGGACTGGCTCCCAGGACAACACAGGCAGGAAAACATCTGGAAACCATCCAGGTCCAGACCAGGACCCGTAATATGTGGGAAATACATGGAAAATCCGTGTTCATTCCACGGTCTCCTTTTCCCAGCTCTTTGCTTTGCTGCCCTCAGGCTCCACACCCTCTTCAGCAGCTCCAAACCTTCCCAGCTCCTTGTGCTTCCTGGGATGTTCCTTGTGCCCTCCATGCTCTCCCCAACCTTCTCCCACAACTCCAGAGAAATCCCTCCTTGGCCTGTTCTCCTCACACCCAGCCTTTTCCAGGGATAAATCCCTCTGCTCCAGAGGGGGTTCCCTGCCTGTTGGGCACCTCTGGGTGCTCAGGGCACTGAATTTGGGGCATCAAAGTCACCCTGAGATGCCAAAGTACCACCTTGGCTTCACTCAACTTCCAAACCCACCTTGTATCCCAATCCTGAAGGAAGAACTTTGTCCCTGGAAGTTATAAAAACTCTGCTCCCTTTCAGTTTGAAGCCACTTCCCCTTGTCCTATCACCAAAAAAGTCCCTTTCCACCCTTTTTTTCAGGCTCCCTGTGTTTGTTCTCCAGGAAAATCAGCACATTTTGGGGCCCTTCCCTGTCTCCATCCCCTTCTCCCACAATAAATCCCTCCTTGGCCTGTTCTCCTCACACTCAGCCTTTTCCAGGGATAAATCCCTCTGCTCCAGAGGGGGTTCCCTGCCTGTTGGGCACCTCTGGCTGCTCAGGGCACTGAATTTGGGGCATCAAAGACCCCCTGAGATGCCAAATTACCACCATGTTTTTACTCCACTTCCAAACCCACCTTGTATCCAAATCCTGAAGGAAGAACTTTGTCCCTGGAAGTTATAAAAACTCTGCTCCCTTTCAGTTTGAAGCCACTCCCCCTTGTCCTGTCACCCCAAAAATCCCTTTCCACCCTTTTTTCAGGCTCCCTGTGTTTGTTCTCCAGGAAAAGCAGCACATTTTGGGGCCCTCCCCTGTCTCCATCCCCTTCTCTCCCACACAATAAATCCCTCCTTGGCCTGTTCCCCTCACACTCATTCTTTTCCAGGGATAAATCCCTCTGCTCCAGAGGCTGTTGGGCAGCAGGATCTCAATCTCTGGGTGCTCAGGGCACTGAATTTGGGGCATCAAAGACCCCCTGAGATGCCAAATGACCACCTTGGCTTCACCCAACTTCCAAACCCACCTTGTATCCCAATCCTGAAGGAAGAACTTTGTCCCTGGAAGTTATAAAAACTCTGCTCCCTTTCAGTTTGAAGCCACTCCCCCTTGTCCTGTCATCCCAAAAATCCCTTTCCACCCTTTTTTCACGCTCCCTGTGTTTATTCTCCAGGAAAAGCAGCACATTTTGGGGCCCTCCCCTGTCTCCATCCCTTTCTCTCCCACAAGGGAAATCCCTCCTTGGCCTGTTCCCCTCACACCCAGCCTTTTCCAGGGATAAATCCCTCTGCTCCAGAGGCTGTTGGGCAGCAGGATCTCAATCTCTGGGTGCTCAGGGCACTGAATTTGGG
>NW_016690580.1:93289-94590 GCF_001604755.1 Lepidothrix coronata
CATCCCCAAGGGGGAGCAGCTTTAGCCCAGCCTAAAGCCCAGCCTAAAGCCCAGCCTAAAGCTCAGCCTAAAGCCCAGCCTAAAGCCCAGCCTAAAGCCCAGCCTAAAGCCCAGCCTAAAGCTCAGCCTAACCAGCGAGCTGGGCCTTGTCCTGCTGTGCCAGCGCCGCGGGGGAATTCCCGAGAGGGAAAATTCCCAAAGAGGGACCTTTCCGGGGAGGATCCCAGCCCAAAAAAGAGGGAAGGGCAGCTCCTACCTCGGGGGCTCAGCGAGCGGGGAGACGAGAACAGGAACAGGGCCAGCAGGGCCAGGGGCTGCCCGGAATCCGAGCCTGGGGGAGAAAACACACCTCAGGGGGAGGGAATGGGAGGAAAGGGAGAACAGGGGAGAAGATGGGAGAAGATGGGAGAAGATGGGAGAAGATGGGAGAAGATGGGAGAAAAGGGGAGAAAACGGGAAAACACAGGAGAACATGGGAGAAAATGAGAGAACGTGGGAAAACACCGGAGAAAACGGGAGAAGATGGGAGAATATGGGAGAATATGGGAGAAGATGGGAGAAAAGGGGAGAACATGGGAGAAGATGGGAGAACATGGGAGAAAAGGGGAGAACATGGGAGAAAATGGGAAAACACGGGAGAACATGGGAGAAAATGGGAAAACACGGGAGAACATGGGAGAAAAGGAGAGAAAAGGGGAGAAAATGGGAGAACATGGGAGAACACAGGAGAAAACGGGAGAAGATGGGAGAAGATGGGAGAACATGGGAAAACATCGGAGAAACCAGGAGAAAACGGGAGAAAAGCGGAGAAAAGGGGAGAAAACGGGAGAATATGGAAGAAAATGGGAGAACATGGGAGAACGCGGGAGAACATGGGAAAACACCGGAGAAAACAGGAGAACATGGGAGAAGATGGGAGAACACGGGAGAAGATGGGAGAAAAGGGGAGAACATGGGAGAAGATGGGAGAACATGGGAGAAAAGGGGAGAACACAGGAGAAAATAGGAGAACAGGGGAGAAAAGGGGAGAACACGGGAGTACATGGGAGAAAATGGGAGAACATGGGAAAACACCGGAGAAAACGGGAGAAGATGGGAGAAGATGGGAGAAGATGGGAGAAGATGGGAGAAAAGGGGAAAATATGGGAGAAAATGGGAGAACATGGGAGAAAAGGGGAGAAAAGGGGAGAAAAGGGGAGAACACGGGGGAAAATGGGAGAACACAGGAGAAAAGGGGAAAAAATGGGAGAACATGGGAGAAAAGGGGAGAAAAGGGGAGAAAACGGGAGAAAAGGGGAGAA
>NW_016690580.1:97756-99008 GCF_001604755.1 Lepidothrix coronata
GTTGGGAAAAGGGGTTTATCACACCAGGAGACCACATGGAATATGGACAGGAAAACATCCCTGGCTTTCCAAAGGGGGCATCCCATCTTTTCCTGTCCCAGGAATGGGCTGGTTGAGGAGCTGTGTTGGGAAAAGGGGTTTATCACACCAGGAGACCACATGGAATATGGACAGGAAAACATCCCTGGCTTTCCAAAGGGGGCATCCCATCTTTTCCTGTCCCAGGAATGGGCTGGTTGAGGAGCTGTGTTGGGAAAAGGGGTTTATCACACCAGGAGACCACATGGAATGTGGACAGGAAAACATCCCTGACCTGCCCTGGTATTTTTCCATGCATTTTCTTACATTCCCTGATATTTTCCTGTCTGTAATCCCTTCAAAACAGGGCCCTGACCCGACTCCCTGTGGCAATTCCCGAGGCACAGCAGGAGGATCCCACTGGAAGGTTTCACGCTCACCCTCATTCCCGGTGTAATTCCTTTTCCCAAAGGCAGCTTCCGGCAGTTTTTTCCTCAGGTCGGACAATCCCATGACGTGGCTGATGTCCAGCCTGGGAGGCCTGTGGGGAAACAGCGGGATGAGCAGCAGGAAAAGCTTCCAGGATCAGGGATAGCAGGGAATGCTGGGAATCCTGTCCCTGTGGAACCGGAGGGAAGGTGCAGCTTTCCCAGCACTTGGCTGATTGGAGGCTCCTGTTGTAACCAGGATCTTTAAATCCTCAAATCACAGGTCCTGGAAGTGTCCAAGGCCAGGTTTGGAGCAGCCTGGGATAGTGGGAGGCATCCCTGCCCACGGAAGTGGATGATCTGTGAGGTCCCTTCCCACCCAAAGCATTCCATGATCCCATATCCTCATCTGGCGCCGAGGGTTGTCCTGACAGAGACAAAAATTGGTGCAGGGACCCCCAAAAATTCCAAGGGAAGGAAGGAAAAGGCCGACTCACAGCTGGGCTGGGAGGGAGGAGCTGTAGGGGGTCCTCAGGGTGATGTTGCACAGCAGCTTTCCCTGGATGGCGAGTTCTCCCCTCCATGGGCAGTACAGTCCTACAGGAGAGAGAGAGAGAGAGAGGGAAAACAGCTCAGGAAAACAGCTCAGGAAAAGCAGGAGAGGGGAACAAAGTGATTAAAGCACATTTACGACACAAACCAAACCCAACCCCCAGAAATTCCTACCTTGGTGGTCGCGCTCGGGCCTGCGGGGAAAGGAAATAAAAAGATCATTTAAGAATGGGGAGGGGAAAAAAAAAAAAGGG
>NW_016690580.1:101513-104017 GCF_001604755.1 Lepidothrix coronata
GGAAAATGGAACAGGGTGGGTTTGGAGCCAGGAATCACTGGAAAATGGAACAGGGTGGGTTTGGAGCCAGGAATCACTGGAGAAGGGGGTCACACACCAGCTCCATGGAGGAATAAAATGGAGCTCTGGTCTGACCAACCTTAAGGATTCCCCCTCAACCCCCCAAAATGCAGGAGAATCCAGGGAATCTGTGACTCTGTGGGATCTGATTTCACCCCCTCCCCCAATTGTGAGCACCACAAGTCTTTTTAAAACCCACTCGTGCTCTTTAGTGGCCTCTAAAAACCACTCCACACACAAAAAAACCCACCAAAACCCTTGGATTTTACCTTAATTAGCTTGCAAATGACAATATATCCCAATTTTCCATGGTGCCAGGGGCTGGGATGGAGGCAGTCTGCATGCTTGGAAATATAAACCCCTGGGAAAACAAGAGAGCAGGGCAGGATAACGTGAATCATCCAAAAAAACCAAACACCTCTGGGAAGAATCCTCCTGGGAATGGGAATCTCTGCAGAGCCACAAAAAGGGAACAAGATCTTTCTATTTTCCTTTTTTGTTTGGTTTTTTTTTGTTTGTTTTTTTTTTTCCCTCGGCTCTTCATTCCTGATTTATGTTTGTGGAGAAGAAGTGTAGGGAAAGTAAACAGGGACTGGGAAAATAGACACCATATATAATATATATAAGATATATATAAAATTCATAATATAAATAAAATATATAATGCATATAATACATATTATATATAAAATATATAATGTATATAAAATATATAATATATAAAATATATATTATATATAAAATATATAATATATAAAATACATATTATATATAAAATACATATTATATATAAAATATATAATATATATGGAATATATAGTATAAAATAAATATTATACAGAATATATTATATATAAAATATGAATTACACATTATATATTTTATATGTTATATATAAAATATATCATATATATAAAATATATCATATGTAAAATACATATTATATATTTCATATATAACATATATAAAATATATAATATATAAAATATATGATATATAAAATATATAATATATAAAATATAAAATATATAATATATATAAAATATAAAATATATAAAATATATAATATATATAATACATGTTATATATAGAAATATGTAATATATATAAAATATATAAAATATATAATATATAATGAATATAAAATATAATACATATAGAATATATAATATACATAAAATATATAATATATAATATATAAAAAATATATAATATATAATATTAATAACACATATATATAAAAATATATCATATTTGTCCCAGGATGATATTCCCACCAGGATTAAGGTCTTTTCCCAGAGAAATCAGCCACTTTGGTGACTTCTTTTTCAGGGCGAGAAAAGCCTGGAATGGCAACATTCCCTAGGGAAGATCCCACCCTCGGCTGAGGGGGCAGAGGGAAAACTGCTGCTCGATCCAATAAATTCAGCCTCTCGTGTAAGAAACGGGATTTTCCACGGATCTCGGCAGAGGTTCTGCCTCTGCTTTTCCAAGGAGCCGGTATTCCCGGAGCAGGGAACGGGGCTCTGGGTTGTCCCCATGGAATTCTCACCTTTGGCCGGGTCTCCAAGCGTGGAGATGGAGCTGCTGTTGACCCGCAGGCCCGTCCGACACACCTCCCTCGCCTTGGGAAGAGCACAAACAGCCCCTTTGGACACCGATTTTCCCCCCAAAAAAATCAGGGATGCAGAGAACAAAAGCAGCTGGAAAAGACACTTGCGAGGATAAAGGAAACAAAACAAAATGTCCACGGGAAGAAGCAACGGGGGAGAAAAGAGAATTAAACTGCCCAAAGCCACCCACGGCATCGTGGAATCGTGTTAAAGGAATCCCTGCTGGGTTCCCTGGGCATCCCTGAAAAACTCCTTTCACAAAATCCAAGGCATCCTGGGGAAAAACACAGGGCAGGGATAATTTGTGGGAGGCTCTCTCTCCACTCAGAATCCAGGGAATCTGCCCCCAAAGCACCTGAGACGCTCCCGTCTCCCATCCCAGAGGGGCTTTTCCAGGTGTGCCCGACAGGTTTCATTCCCTGTTCTTCGCACAGGGCAGGGTTAGGTGGGATATTGGGAAGGAATTCGTGGCTGGGAGGGTGGGGAGGGGCTGGAATGGATTTCCCAGAGAAGCTGTGGCTGCCCCTGGATCCCTGGAAGTGTCCAAGGCCGGGTTGGAACAACCTGGGACAGTGGGAGGTGTCCCTGCCCATGGCAGGGGGTGGGAATGGATGGGATTTAAGGTCCCTTCCAACCCAAAGCACTCTGGGATCCTGTGATTCCATGGAGTTGGAGGCGGGGATGGCTCCAGACAATTTCTGGGGGATGCTGCTCCCAGGGATTAAAGCAAAAAACTAAATTCCAGGGAAACCTGGGAGCCCCTTGCAGGGCCTAAAGGGGCTCCGGGAGAGCTGGAGAGGGATTTGGGACAAGGGATGGAGGGAAAGGACA
>NW_016690580.1:104917-107107 GCF_001604755.1 Lepidothrix coronata
ACAGTGATTATCCCACTTTTAGGCAGCTGTTGCTTCTCCAGGCTCTCACAGAAAGGATGGAAAGAGGCTTTGGACAAGGGCATGGAGTGACAGGACAAGGGGGAATGGCCTTCAGCTGGAGGAAGGCAGGGTTAGATGGGATTTTTGGGAAGGAATTCCTGGCTGGGAGGGTGGGGAGGGGCTGGAATGGATTTCCCAGAGAAGCTGTGGCTGCCCCTGGATCCTTGGAAGTGTCCAAGGCCAGGCTGGAGCAACCTGGGATAGCAGGAGGTGTCCCTGTTGTGGAGGGGTTGGAATTGGATCATCTTTAAGGTCCCTTCCAGCCCAAACCATTCCATGATTCCCAAATGCCCAAGCACTGTTTAATCCATGACAACTGGTGATTCCCAGCTCCCAGAGCAGCCCGTTTTCCAGTGGGAATACAGGGATGGAGGGATTTTAGAAGTGGGTCTGTACCCACCACAGGCAGCTGGGGAAAAAAAAGGGTTAAAACCAAAAGAAATCCCACGTGGAATTCTGCCTTTAATGCAACCCACTAAAGCTTTCCTGAGGGATATTCCCTGCTCCAGAGGCCTCCTCCAGGAACTGCCTGGAATGTGGAGCCCCAGGGGCTGAATGGACCTTTTGTTCCTGATCAAACAGGGCTGGGAAGGGAAAGAAAGGGAAGAGAGGAACCGGGAAAGGGGCTCTGGGAAAATCCCGGAAATTGGGATTTAGGAGCTCTGCAAATCCCAAAAAAAAAAAGCCCCTTCCGGAGCTGCTCCTCCTCCGGCCTCACCTCGCTCAGGAAAACCTGGTTTTCCACCAGGATTGCTCGGCTGTACTGGAATTCCTGCCGGGATTTGGGGTGCAGGAAGGAGCCGTGCAGCGCCGCCACCGCTCTCCGCAGCAGGGATTCCTCGGATTCCGCGGGAAAACCTGGAGCGAGGAAGGAAAGGAGGTGGTGAAATCATTCCCTCTGGGCATCTCCGGATCCTCAGAGCTACGGATCCTTCCCCTTCCAGATCCCAAATCCCAGATTTCTGCAGGTTAAACTGCTCCTCTGGCAGGAAGGGATCTGAACTCCCTGGAAGTTTTTCCTTTGGAACAGAAAGGGGAAAAAAAAAAAAACAAACAAGGAATTAAGTCCGGAGGAAGAGCCAGAGGCAAAGTCTGGCAGTGAATTAAAGTGAGCAGGGCAGAGTTTCCTCCAGTGCTGGAAGTCACTTGGATTCATGGAATGTTGTTTTTAGGGGGTCACATGCAGGAGAATTCCAGGTTTTTGCCCTCAGTTTTTTTGGGATTATCTGTTCTCCTGCAGAGATCTCGGGGGGGGGGGTTGGTGGAGGTTTTGACGCCTTTCTCACATCCCAAACCCTCTCCACACGTTCCCAAAATAAAACACCCCACTGAAAAAAAACCACTTCCCACCAAAGAGAGATCCCAAAGCAGCCAACAAATTAAACATGGACACAGAAACACGGGAAAAACCTGGAATATCCGCGCTTTTGAAGCTGATCAAATCCAAAATCCAAAATCCAAATATTAAATATCACTTTTAAAACCCCAGGAAACCCAGGGCTGCTTTAAAACTCTTTATTGCTGGGGGGTGACTCCTGAGATTTCCCAAATCCCAAACTCAGAGGGGGGTTTGGCTCCTACTTTTTAAAGGATTTAAGTTTTTTTTTTTTATTATTTTTGATCATATTTTTGTCTTTTCCTCCCCTGGGCTCTAAAAGGAGAAAAGGTGGAATCGTTCCCTGCGTCCCTCAAAGTATTCCAGGGTGGAAAAATAATATGAAGAATAGGGAAAAAAAAAACCACAAACACCAGTTAAAATTGGATGTTTTAAAATGGGAAAAGAAGGGAATAATAATAATAATAATAATATTATTATTATTAATGAAAAATGGAAGGAAAACACAAAATCCAGACGAGGCGAGAAGTGGAGGGACCTAAAAACAGTCCCAAGGAAAACAGGGATGGTGTTTTTCTCCAGGGAAACCTGGAGCATGGAAAGGAAAAGACTTCAAAGCACCTTTGAAATCCTTTTTTTGTGCCCTTTTAGATTCACTTCCCACACATTTCTCACTTCCAGGTGATGCCTCTGGAATAGCCAGGAGGAGGGAAAAAAGCCAAGGGCAGGAAAATAAAGGGGTTTTCCAGCTCTTTTTTGGGATTGTTGTGGCACCTCTTCGGGCCCCAAGTTTG
>NW_016690580.1:109572-114006 GCF_001604755.1 Lepidothrix coronata
CAAGGAAAGTTGATTTTCCCTCCGCGTGGCCGTGTGGGAATCGCCCTCCAAGAGCCTTGTATTCCTTGGAATTCAAGGAATTCAATCTGCTCCTTCCTTGCAATTCAATCTGCTCCTTCCTTGGAATTCTGTAAATCTGCTCCTTTCTCCTCCCTTTTCCAGACTCGGAACCTGCTCCTCTGACCTCTCCTCCTGGATCCTGCCTGCAAATATCCCGACATTCCCTGTTCTGGGCAGATCTCCACGGACCACAAATCCCTTGGGATATGTTCCTCCTTCCCAATTTAGGGCTGGAATGGTCATGGAAATACAAACTTCCCAACCCAGGACGTTCTTTAGGCTCATCCCTTTGTTTTGTGCCTCACTTCCAGTACCAATCCAGAAGGAAAATCCATGGATTTCCAGCCGCTCGTGTGGAGAGTTTGCTTTTTTCCCTGGGTTTTAACCTTAAAATTCCAGGAGTGTTGGCTCCAAACATTCGTGTCCTGCCAAATCCTCCGAATTCCAGAGCCCAGCACTCCGGGAACGCGCTCCCAGTGCTCCCCTGGGGGCCTTCCCAGTTCCTTCTCCTCTCCAGCCCGGATTCCCTGGATTTTCCTGCCATGATCCCATCCTTAGGATGAGCTGGAATAACGGGAATCAGTGGCACTGTGAGCTCTGGCCCCACCACATCCCGCTCTGTGCCATCGGCAGCTCCTTGGGATCGCCTTCCCAACTTCTCCAGCTCTGCTGGAATCCACCTCCCATCCCGATTCCCGGCTTTCCCTGTATGGGAACGGCCCAGGAACCCTCATCCTGGCTGATTCCAGCCTCAGGATCATCTTGGATCATCCTTCTCCAGCCGGCCCCGCTCCCTGGAGTGGTTTGTGAGTGTCGGACCGGCGGCATTCCCAACAAACAGGAGGTTTAAACGGGAATTTAACGGATATCAGGGAAAAGTTCTTCCTTGTCCAGCTTGTCCAAAAAGCGCTGGAAGACGTGCTGGATTCCCCATCCCTGGATTTAAAAGCCCTGGGGATGTGGCACTTGGGGACAGGGATCCGTGGTGGCCTTGGCAGCGCCGGGAGAACGATCGGATCGGACGATCTCTGAGGGCTTTTCCAACCGGAATGATCCCACTTTTCCAGCTTTTCCCCTCCTGCTTTTCCCGCCCCAAGGCACAGAACTCTGCCTTGACCTCGTCCTTACGGAGCAGAGTTGGCTGAACATTCCAAGGGATAACGGCTCTGATCCAAACCCACGGCACCGGAGCCGACCCAGCCGGGATTTTCCACGGAAAACGTCGGGAATGGGATGGATGGGAGGGAAGCAGAGCAGGATTGTCCTGATGGTCCAGGAAAAAACAAGGCCTCTGGTTTAAACTGGGATCATGGAGACATCCAGGGATAAGGAGTGAGTCTGCTGGCAAAGGAAAGGGGGAAGCGCTTCCCGCCGGGAATGCCGAAGGCCCCGGGAACCAGCGGTGCTTCCCGGGGGTTTCCCCACGGGATGAGCTCAAAAATCAGCTCTGGGAGGAATAAGA
The DNA here is from genome assembly GCF_001604755.1 of Lepidothrix coronata. Classification (NCBI taxonomy): domain Eukaryota; kingdom Metazoa; phylum Chordata; class Aves; order Passeriformes; family Pipridae; genus Lepidothrix; species Lepidothrix coronata. The sequence continues at coordinate 111,095 of NW_016690580.1, forward strand.
AAACCAGCCCATTCCATCCAAACATTCCACCTTTTCCTCAGGAAGCCACCAACACATCCCCCCCCCAGGTGACAGGAGTTTCCAGGAGAAAGACGGAAAGATGAGGCGGCTCCTAAATTAATAATTAATTAAACCCGGGAATTACGGCCCTGTTTGGGGTGGGATAAGATCTTTTGGAAAGCTGTGTTTGACCCACTGTGTCTGGAATTCCCTCTGGGATCAGGGAATCTGGGAATGCTGAGCTTTGGTGATGCTTTTCACCCCGATCCCGGGGTGGGGTTTTAGGTCACGCAGGGAATTCCTGGAATCCTCTCATTCCATCCCACGGGGATTTCCCGATGCATCCAGCGGGTTGGGAATAAAACACAGGATTAGGTTTCCTCATGGACAGGGAAGGGGATGGAAAAAAAAAACAAACAACAACAACAACTCAGCACCAAAATAAAATCCCCAAATTGGGCAAAAACAGCATTTATGGGGAAAAAAAAAATCAACATTTTAATTCCTTGTCTCAAAGAGAAGAATCTCAAGAACAAATCCAAGAAGAAATCCAAGAATAAATCCAAGAATAAATCCAAGAAGAAATCCAAGAAGAAATCCAAAAAGAAATCCAAAAAGAAATCCAAGAAGAAATCCAAGAAGAAATCCAAGAAGAAATCCAAGAAGAAACCCAAGAACAAATCCAAGAACAAATCCAAGAAGAAATCCAAGAACAACCAGTTGGTCACTCTGGCAGGTGACCAACAGAAAATTCATTAATAAATCCAGACAATTTGGGATCCCAAAAGGATTCTGGTGGGATAATCCACATCCCAGAATTCCTTCTCTTCCCCTCCTGGGGCTGGAAGGAAGAAAAATCAGCCAAGTGCAGCAGAAAATTAACTGAAAAAGGCTGTTTTTAAATCAAATTGTTGCAGCAGTTTTTACTCCATGGATTTCCAAAGAATAAGGGGGCTTTTCTCAGCACCAAAATAAAATTCCCGAACTGGGCAAAAACAGCATTTATGGAAAAAAAAAAAAATCAACATTTTAATTCCTTGTCTCAAAGAGAAGAATCTCAAGAAGAAACCCAAGAAGAACCAGTTGGTCACTCTGGCAGGTGACCAACACAAAATTCATTAATAAATCCAGACAATTTGGGATCCCAAAAGGATTCTGGGGGGTGAACTATGGAAATCCTTTCCCAGAATTCCTTCTCTTCCCCTCCTGGGGCTGGAAGGAAATAAAACCAGCCAAGTGCAGCAGAAAATTTACTGAAAAAGGCTGTTTTTAAACCAAATTGTTGCAGCAATTTTTACTCCCTGCATTCCCAGAGAGCAGAGCGGGTCAGAAAGCCTCTGACCAAACCACTTTTGGGCTGAAAAGCAGGAATTTCCGTGAAATCCCAGATTTCCTGGACAACAACCCCCTGTGACAAATCCCTTCCAGAGCAGGGCAGGGATTTCCAGGCTCCTCCCCGGGATTAGTGCCAGGACAGCCCCGTGAAAACATCCATTTTGGGGTAAATCCAGGAGGTTTTAAGTCCTGCCTGGAATATCCCAAAAAAGCAGAGCTTCCTCCAGGATCTCCTGCCTCCAAACCCCCGGGATGTGGATCATTCCAGGCTTTTCCACGCTTTTTTAAACAGAAAAACTTTCACTAGAGGAGTAAAAGACCGTGTTTTCCAGCTATTTCTGTGCCATCCATCCTCCTCTTTCCTTGGTCTATCCCAGATTATCCCCCTCCCTAAGGAGGGCAGGCTTCCAGCTGCTCCTATCCAAGCTTTTCCAGGATAATTTGGGATCAGAATCGGGCAGGACAGTGGCAGAAATGTAATTTTTCCCCCCATTTTTCAGGTCAAATTTCAGCCCTGCAGCTGCTCCAAAGGGGGAGCAAAGAGGATCCAGGTTCCCGGGAAGGGATCAGGATGCATCCAGGCTCTTTGCATTCCCAAATCCCGCTCCTGAAAGGGCCAGCCCGGCTTCCCAAGGGAAAAGTGGGATGGGGATGGTCACTCTCCCCTCTCCCATGGAAAAGTGGGATGGAGATGGTAATCCTCTCCTCCCTAGGGAAAAGTGGGATGGAGCCAGTAAGCCTCTCCTCCCCAAGGAAAAGTGGGATGGAGCCGGTAATCCTCTCCTCCCTAGGGAAAAGTGGGATGGAGCCAGTAAGCCTCTCCTCCCTAGGGAAAAGTGGGATGGAGATGGTAATCCTCGCCTCCCTAGGGAAAAGTGGGATGGAGCCGGTAACCTTCCCCTCTCCAGGGAAAAGCGGGATGGAGCCAGTAAGCCTCCCCTCTCCCAGGGAAGGGTGGGATGAAAGTGGGACACCCCCCCCATTCCAGGGAAGGTCAGGATGGAGCCCTTATCCTTCCCTTGTCCCGGGAAAGCTCGGGAGGGAGCCCTTAACCCTTCCCTGTCCCAGGAAAGTTTGGGATGGAGCCTTAACCCTCCCTTGCCCTGGGAAAGGTTGGGACGGAGCCCTTAACCCTTCCCTGTCCTGGGAAAGGTTGGGATAGAGCCCTTAACCCTCCCTTGTCCCAGGAAAGCTTGGGATGAAGCCCTTAACCCTCCCTTGTCCCAGGAAAGCTTGGGATGAAGCCCTTAACCCTCCCTTGTCCCGGGACAAGTCGGGATGGAGCCCTTAACCCTCCCTTGTCCCGGGAAAGGTTGGGATGGAGCCCTTAACCCTTCCCTGTCCTGGGAAAGGGTGGAATAAAACTTCTCACCCTCCCCTGTCCCGGGGAAGGGTGGAATGGAGCCCTTAACCCTCCCTTGTCCCAGGAAAGCTTGGGATGAAGCCCTTAACCCTCCCTTGTCCTGGGAAAGGTTGGGATGGAGCCCTTATACTTCCATGTCCCGAGAAAGGTTGGGATGGAGGCCTTAAACCTCCCTTATCCTGGGAAAGGTTGTGATGGAGCCCTTAACCCTTCC